>NW_017804009.1:624965-636886 GCF_001625305.1 Branchiostoma belcheri | reverse complement strand
CAGTCACGTAGAATTAACAGTTAGTAGAAATTCTTCAATCAGTGACTGTATTTTTGTAAGGTAGATTACGTACCTCCAAATTTTCGGTGTCGACTGTACACCTTTCTCAAGTGTACAGTCGACACCGACAATTTGGAGGTACGTAATCTACCTTACAAAAATACAGTCACTGATTGAAGAATTTCTACTAACTGTAAAATTATTCTGGAAGAAGCCGTAGTTCTCCACTAAATTTAGCTTCAGGATTCAGATATGTGACCGCTGACGTTAACCTCTTCAAGAGCCATCCTAACAACTGATGCTGTGTTTTCTGGTCATTACCAACTTTCAAGAAAATTTTCATAGTGTAATGATACTTATCTTTGTTCCTTATCTTTGTGTTTTCTCTACAGCAACATCTGAGATCATCAAACAACATGGATTAGCTGCGAGGACCATCACATGTAGCACACCAGCAGCCGTACACGGAAAAGTCGTACATGATGAAAATCAGCTATTCATCACAGCCTTCAACATCTTGGTTGTATTCAAAATCTGGTGACAGAGCAATTGGTTGACGTATCACTGAAGTTTGGCTTGTGACAGAACATCCAGCTTACTCAGGGGTTGTTGTTAGGGTTAGGTCCATTCTTACAGCTGTCCAGCCTCTTGGAAACCCAGACTTCGGGGACTGTGCCACTGGCTCAGTGGGGGCTGGTTCAGTTTAGTTAGATGGGTTTGTTGGATGTTAAGGTCTCAAAACAATCTTTCATATACGTTTTTTTTTATAATTGTGTCAGACTAAAGTACTCGTGTGGTACTTCTGATCATGATGATCGAAGCCGAAAGTGTTCTTCAAAATGTTCAAATGGTCTGAGTGACTGAAATAACCATCCAATGTAGATATATAAAAATGTGCACAACCTGCCACACGAAAGGCTACCGTCTCTTCATCTTCAATCAGTTCTTAAAGCTCCATGGCATGGGTGCACGGGTCGGCTCCGAAGTGGGAACGTCTCAGCCCGTCCGGTTGTACCGTGTATATGCAATAGTGGACTCCCTCGGTTACTGGTGTCTCCGCAGCTCGCCATCTAGTTTTGCGACCATCCGGCGGAGTTCTCGGATGCCTCTCTCTCAAGCTTCCCTTTTTCGTACTTAAGGTACTCATGCGTCTGGTCCACCCGGCAAAATTTATTAAACTTGAATAATACGTAATGTGGTGCGATGTTATGAAACGCAAAAGCAACTTTATTCTTAAATGGAGTATTGTACTGCATAAAAATGTGTAATAAAATATTTTGTTAAAATTACCCGCTTAACCATCCGAAGTGTGGCCAGCAACACATTACACAGATTATCGTTAAAAGCAAACGCCTGACTCAGGCCCTGGACCAAGACCCTTGTAACTAGAGTTTCCTCTCCTCTGACTCCTTTAGAAGTATTACCTTTGTCTAATGCATAACATGTGGAATGGCGGTCTTGTTTTGGTCCATGCCATCGATTATGATTGACAGATATTGCTGATGGTCATCCAGGGAAGTGTACGCCTTCCCCCGGTACACCTGTCGCTTTCTCCTGTGCACAGTAGAGAAAATTGTGTTCCACTAATAAATATACGATTCATTGCACCAAGGTAGCCTGGTTCGCCCGCCATGTTTGTCATCAAGGAACACGACTGCAGGTTGCTGCCTAAACATTACATTACGCCTCATGCTTCTACATGATTGTTTTACATGATTGTGTTGCTCTCTTCTGCAGGGCCCATTGTTTATTAATAAATTAAAGGTTGTGGCTTAAATTTATGATATCTATTGCTTAAAAAACTAATCATAAAGAATAAAAAAAGGCTTAAAAAACTAATAATGAATGCAGTGTACATATGTATGTGATTGAAGGAAACCCAGTCACCATCTTAAGGGCCAGATACAATGATGGTAGGACATTATATTCGTATGTGGGCTTGAACTCCACGTACTTTCTGCAAAGAAAAAATTGAAATATTTTAAGTTGACATAATGTACAAAAATGCACGGAGGTGTAATATGCTGTATACCGTTATATTTACAAATAACTTTGATTTAGACTTTTGGAGTTTTCCTCTGTTTTCTGTGAGAGCCCTTTGTAAGATCTGCTCGGAGTCACACACTGTCGTGTGCAGGTTATGCATGGGTGAAAGGCTAGGTGTGCGCACGTCCACACTACTGAGCAACGTTTTGGCGGCGGTTATCCCAATGCCAATCGTTGTTAGGTCAACTGTGAACTGGACGTTATTTTTTGCAGGCTTTGATCCTCTTGTTTTTCCGGGGACGCGTTCGCTTTCTTCGTAGAGCTTGACAGGACCCAATCTGGAGCCGCACTTCCCACACTTCAATGTGTCTTGGAAAACAAAGTCGCGTGCTCTCTCCCCATCTGAGGGCATTACGAAAAGCGGCACCAAGCACGTAGGACTGTCCTGGGAGTGCTGACTCATGAAGTCATTATCAAACGCATCAGAAGGGGAACATGAAATAAACGCTCGTCTGGATTGTTGAAACCTTGACAGTTCTTATCTTACATGTGTTGTTAAATAGCATAACGTATTTGCCTTTTTACTTGTCTGGTTTTATACCTAGTGTGGACTGTGTATACCTACTGCTCAAACATGGGGTACAGTAATGCCGAGAAGACTTCGAAGGCATCTTGCGCCAGCCGACCCTTCCTGCCCATGATCTCTAAGGCACCTTCCTGTACATAAAAAAAAAAAAATAAGACTATGATTTAGAAAGAAAAACTTAACCGGGGGCCAAACCATCTTTTTATGTATAATCCACCCCTTTTCTGCTGTTCTTTACAAGTTCCACCGTCTACTCCTTCAACTCCTTCAACTCTCCTTCGGTCGTCTCCTTCTCCCTGTTGTGAAGACCGAGTGGGCCAGCAAAGATGACCGAGAGACCCACAACTTTTATTTGCTCGAAATTCCTCGGGTTGGCGGGGTGTCGGACAGGATGAGCAGCCGGTGGTAGAAAAGGCTCGTTCCTGTTTAACAGTTCGAAACAAATCTACATTGAGTCGGGATGTCCAGTTGTTTCTCAATTTCAAAGTTCCATGAGTAGTCCGGAGCACAAGTCGGTATGGGAGAGTAGATGATGGTCAGCGTTTCAGAGGCTTGTCTCACGGTTTGAGGAGAAACAACAATTTTTGTTCTGTCAGAATTTCGTCATCCCATCCCCCAAATTTGGTAATGTCTGCCAAAATCATGTCAAAATCACGTAAGGTACGTTTTGTCATCATCGTCTCTCTTATCGAGTAACCTGAGGTGACAGGCTTTCAGCTGTCTGCCCTGTTTTGGCTGCTTTTTGATGCCTCCCTCCTGCCCCTTCTTCACGAACTCGATGAGTTTGTTCCAAACCTTGCATGACGAGAATGCAAGGCGGATTTCGACGCCGTAAAAGTTCTCCGTCTTTACATGTAAAAGAAACCTTGGGTGGCTGGCTTTGGGTTGTTTGCCCTAAACGAGGAGACAGAACCACAAAAGAAAGGCTACTACATGGGAAAAATACCAATACAAGATACAAGATGCCTTTATTCGCTATTCGCAGTGTGAAAGACACTGAATTTAAAAACGAATTTACATATACTAAAATCTTGATTAGATAAAAACAGTTCCAGTGGCTAAAATATTGACGTTTTAAAATAGACGCAGTTGAATAATATAGGTGGCTATAGATATTTACAACAATGTTAAGATTTCATGTTAGACAAAGCTACAAAAGACAGGCTGGTACAATATATTAACAGTGCTGATTTCATGCCAAGTCCGTGCTGGTTGAGCAAACTGATCATGTATGGAATACAAGAGTTCTGGTATCTTTTTGTTCAGGTCGTGGGAATGTCCAGTCTATGACCGTTGCGGGTTACTCTGCCAGAGATCTGGGCCCTGTGTAGTGGCAGCCAGTCTCTAAAATCTGAACACTAATGAACAATAATGAGCGACAACACGCAAGGGGGCCAAAAAAAAAATGTTACCATGCATTGATTAGAAAAATATTTGCTGCTATATACTTTTTTGCACACAAATTTTGTGGCAGTTTGCCAAAGAGAATACCCTAGTGAACAAGGGTATCGCCTGCGGACGAGCAAAGACATGCATGTTGTCTACTTGATGCACTCGCGGCCCACCTGTCACGAAGCGGTTCTGTGTAGTTTCATTTCGGAACATGATTTTAGTGGTGTTCTGGCTTATTGTTACCACTTCTCCCATGAACCAGCCTTGGTTAAAGGCGACGGCCATAAAGTCTCTTGGCTCTACGTTGTTCTATACTAGCTCTTCCTCTTCTTCCACACCTGCCTGATTGTCGACTTCTACTGCGACTTCTTCCCCACGTGCCTGATTGTCGACGTCTTCCACTATCAATGAATTGGTGTATCTGAATCGCATATAACATATAAGAATGGGAGGGTGGCTTTCTAGAAAAATTGTACCATAGGAAACTAAGACCCAGATTCAAGCCATTCCTGTTTGACTTGTTCATCTCCAGCCACTCCTCCAGCGGGATGTTATTCAGCTGGATGAGAGGACCTTATAAAAATATTCAAAACAATAAGTCTACTATAATATATGGTGGTGCGATATCCCCTTTCACCTACACTGCCCGCATGAAGGCAAAACAGAAACACAACGCATCATTAGTTTAATAACTTCAATACTGATTTATGAAAAATAGCCACGCTTAAGCTTGTGATTCTATTTTCATATATAAAATCAATATATATATATATAATATATATATACACGATATAAATATATATAATTTACCTTGTTGCAAGGGCGGCGGAAAATCAAATCCGCCGACGGTGGGTGTGCTACATCGGCACAGGCAAACAAAACTTATTGTTCACTTATTTTTCTGTTCGGACACCTGCTCCGAAAGTGACACGGTTTCTCCCTATTGTGTTCCTCCAGTTAATACTTCCGTGGCTGTGGCCTACGGTCATAATCTTACTTATAAAGAACCAACTCTCGTTGTTTATACATAATTTTGTTGCATGTCTACGTACCCTGCGTTGTATTTTTGATGTGTATTCTCTCTGCCAGTCTCTTTCTGCCATGTCGGGCGGAGGGCAATGTCAAAGGCATTGTCAAATGAGGAATGTTCTGTGTGTGGTTTCGCCCATTGTTGCCCTTTGACAATGTATCCTTCGGTTATCAAGTACCCGGTGCACTTCTTTACCTGGAATGTTTGGCCCTCAGTGTAAAAGCTAGATGCACTGAGATATTTTTATCATTATAGATGCTGCGATACAGTGTATTATCTTATGCACTGCAATTTCATAATTGAACAAGAATTCAGTCAGCCTTTTAACCCTTTCGCCCTGCAGTCTTAAGGTCAGCACGGTACTGTCGTGTTCTGCGTTCAGTCGGACCCTCAGTTCCTCTGCAAATCTGGACTTTATCTTGTTTCGCTGTGCAGATGTGTTGCCAGGAAACATTTGTTTGCTCCAAGTTCCATGGCGGACGACTTTGTGTGCCACAGTCAGGCTGATAACTGATACCCCAGAAGGGCTCCACCTATCATCTTCGTGAGGTTTAGTGTTTAAATCAAGCTTCCGCTGCATCTAATGCATGATCTTCTTGCTGATGAAATGATGAGCTTGCAACTGCCCAACCTCCATCTCACAGTCCCTGTTATCACGGTCCCCAAGCCCATCACGAAGCTCGTGACTAATCTGTGGAAATGGAACACCCAACGCTAGTTTAGCTTCAACTTTCTCCTTCACTGATCTGGCAGTGGGGTGATGCTGGGTATCAGAGAAACGTGGTTCGTGACTGTGTGTTCGTATATAACAAACACACCTGACTGCCGATTTGATTTTATTAGCATTCTCGCAGGGCATTTTAGTCCTGTCTTTTGTTGTCTCTTCTTTCTCGCCAAATATTTGTCTTTCTGGCCACAGCCCAGCCACGAGAGCATTCCTGCGTCGTCGCTGGACATCGACAGTCGTGACCTGCGTAACGTACGCTCAAACTGGTCAACGTCGAAACCGGAAGAGAAAACAATGCACTATTTAACTTGATAACGATCATTGTAAGTACTATAATACAAAGTGGTTAAGGCAAAGATGGGTCCACAGGCTCCTGATATTCCAAACCACAGGCTTAGCAATGCGTAGTCTGACGCAGCGAAAACCCTCGTCTTGAAGTTCTTGCATCAGGTGACCTTGCAGAAAAAGTAAGATTTTAAGCTTACATGACGCACACGTTGTTAATATACATGGTATGGTTTAAAATAGCATAGCTTTAGTTGCAGAAAACAATGGTAATGCTGACTTCCATGTGGAGACCTGTAGGGTCTTGATGTCCTCGGCAAAATGCCCAGTAGCTGTCAGGACATTTTGCCAGTAGTCTTTGGCCTTGAAGACACAGTTTACCACTGTGTTGCTGTTGGGGTGGAGTTTGTTGAGGGTTGTAGAGGCGCTACAGGTACTGTGGGTTGGGGTGTTACCTGTGGTGGGATGACTTGTCCTGGGAGGATTAGGATGGGAAGTGGCGGAGGTGCCACAAGGTTAGGTCTATTGTCATCTAAAGGAGGTGTACAGGTGTAGTGCTGTCTAAGATTCAAAGGTTTATTATGTTCTTTGCAGGTCTTACACTCAAAAAGGGTTTGAAGGTAAGCACTGTAGAATGGCCTGCACCTTTTTTGACAAGGAATGACCTGACCCCGTGGCACTTGATGGTTAGATTAAGGACAAGTTATAATTACAATTTCAGTCTCGGCGTCTTTTTCATACCATACCAGACGCAGGGTCTGCCGGGCTGGGTTGACGGCGACGACCTTCCCGAACCACGGCTCAGTGTCTTAGCCGTCGTTGACCACTTCGCTCACTACAACGAAGTGGCCAACCTTGTACTCGCTCTCCTGTAAAAACAATGAAACAAAGAGAACTGCGTGTTAGTTGAAGTAGCATTTTTCGTTCAGAAGCGGTGGACATGTTATGCGAAGCGTTACAAGAAAAATTTAACATATCGCCATATGATTGCCATATGCTCATGTGGGATTTCATATTAGGCGCCTTAGAGCATTTAGGAGGCTCATCTACATGTAAGGGGGATACCTTGTGATTCATGGCATGCACGCGCGCGCAACTTCTGTAAGTTAAATTACTACTTACCGGCAGATCTGTTTGATCTTTCCTCTTCGACTTTCTAGTCGGACCCTGTGTCAAAAACGAGAGACTGTAGTAATGGTCGAAGTGTCAGTTTGGGTGAAGATCTGCTGCAAACACATGAAACAGATGGTATGTTCACAGTCAGAAATGACCGGTATTACAAGATTGATCTGCAAATGCGACACTTGTAGGCCTCAGACTGCATGCATTCTGAAAACCTATCTTCATCAAATGGGTAGTCCTCCAGGTCATCTTGAAGTTTTAGAAAACTTGAATGATCAACGGACTGGGAAGAATCTGCAGAATTAGAAATACTAGAACTTCCTTGTTTAGGTGGGCCGGAGGTCCCAGGCCCATCAGTCATCTGGACTTGTTAGTCCTGAAGACTTGGATGTACCTGGGGTAGGGGATGCAGTGGGCTTCTTTGTTCTGGATTTTTTTGGTCCTCCACCCTTTGACATCAGTTCAGCCTTTTTACAATGTTTACAATCCAACTTCTGGTTATACCACATCTCAGCTGACTGCTTTGCTCTCACATTCTGACCAGTTTGAATGTGAAACAAAAAAAAGAGGATGTCTGTAGCTCTTATCCAGCTCGATATAAACCCCCACTCATTCACTCACTCACTCACTGCACGGCTTAACGTCCGTTGTTCCTTGTATCATATGCGCCCACAAACGGACACGTCACTACCTCAAACACAACTGCACGAGACTGTTACACCACGACGGAGGACAAGATCAAACAAAGCCCTCGAGGCGGGTGGAATTAAAAAATGGCGGCAGGAAGAAAATCCCGGACTACGCGTATGTCCACTACAGACCCCCTCAAACGGACAGATACGATGAAACCCGTGGGTCCCACGATGAAACCCGTGGGTCCCACTCACGCTGCGTACTATCTAAATAGATCAAAATCACCGAACACCATAGAAGTTGTGAAGTCACAAGTTAGTTAAAAAGCTACAAGTAGGATTTCCCATGTAGCCTTAATTTCCTTACTAAAATCAATGCATCTAAGGGGGGGGGGGGGCGATTTCGTTGCTTTTGAGCATTGGTTGAAACAGGACCTGCCCAGAAACGACATTGCTTTCTTATGTTTTCAATGTGTTCGCAATAGCACGGAAGAGACAATCCAGGGTTGGCGTGAAAGAGTCCCCATGAATTCTATATTCCGCTAGATGTTCCTTGAAGTTTCCTACATACCAATTTGTAAAAAGTATGACGCTCTTTAATGACATCCTCTTTCAACTGTATGTATCCCCCCATGTAATACACGTCTGACTGGATGCTCGTACGGAATATTTACACAACTGTGAATGGGCACTGTTTGTTCATTACAATCAATGCATCTGTGCACCTGAGCTAAGAGTCAGTATGGGTGTATGTGTGCTTGCACAGCTCAGTTCTTTGCAGGCCGGGGATGTTCCTGTGGCAGCAACTCATAACGTAATGGACAGCACAGAGGGCTATTACACGTGCATGAGCCGTGTGTTGTTAACCCTCGTTCTTAACAGATACTTCTTTGCTTACAGCAAGTGGACATTGCAAGCAATGATATTAGAAGTACTTTGTTACCACCATCATTGACCCATAGATTGAACTTGTCGATCCTGACCCATAGATTTAACTTGACGGTCATGACCCATAGATTTAACTTGACGGTCATGACACATAGAATGAACTTGAAGATCCTGATAAAAATACTCGTGGCATTCCGCACTTTCCAGGTACAACTCATCGTTAAGTATTTCTTTTCTAGTCACAACTTCTAACAGAGACTACATCAGGCTTAATGACAAAGGTATTGTCAACTGTAGAGGGATGTGGTTCCGCCCACTGTCGCCCCTTGACATTGGACCCTTGGTTATCAAGTGCCCGGTGCACTTCTTTACGAGGAATGGTTGGCCCTCAGTGTAGGGGCAAGATGTGCTGAGATAAAGCTCTCAGAATTACAGGGTATCCTAGACCAAGATTCAGGGGATTTAACTCCAACTCATGTTCTAAACGTTTCGAGACATCTCTAACGATCACCAGAGACCATTGTCTCCTATGTCACAGGGCATGTCATATGAGGCTTATCAGTGCACTAGTGGTGATCAGTGACGATGAAAGCTATACAAACAATAAGGTTGATAATAGATCTATGAAGGGTAAATGCATCACTTCCCAACAAGCTCGGTCGTCTTCTTGGACTTTGCCGGGAGACTGAGCTCCATGGCCAGCTGTGACTGGATGTTGTTTTCTCTCTCGTGGTATGTTTGTGTTGTTGTATCGATTTCGGGCACATAGAGGTGGCTGGAAAAGTCGATCCCTTGTCCTTTGACTCGCTGACACGCGTCCGAAACCGATACGCTGCAACCACGGAACGCAGCATGTCTACATCTACGTGGAAACCCCATGTTTTCCGGAACATGGGGCTTCCACGAATGGCAGGTGTCTCCCTTTTGGCCCCCTGCCAGATGCGGCCTCATTTCCATTCTGATGTTGTTGTCTCTTAGGCCACACCAATTTAATTTCTTGGTTAACGGATTCGCCGCTTCGTTTTTTTCTGATTTGCAAATAAAAATAAAAATTCAGAATCAACTGCAAAATGCTCATATTTTGCCCTGAACAGTTGAAAACAGTCCTTTTCTTACTACCTTGTTACAGTCATTCCATCTATCAATGCAGTGCTACCATTAAAAGTTCAAAATTCATTGTTTAAATTTTGAACCAGCCTGGTGTGCTGACTTCATGGCTCCTATCGTACCATTTTGGGCCATAATAGGATGCCTAGGCCTGTTTTTATTTTTATTTTTTTTTCGCCCGCCCGCTCCATTATTTTTCTAGAAAAATCCGTTAACCAAGAAATTAAATTGGTGTGGCCTTAGGCCCGTTTGTACCGAACGAAGGAACATTGCTTGAGCCAAGTTTGACATCATACAGCCCATCTTCCTCTTTTGACGCAGCTACCACCTTGTCTCTCAGACTAAGGCATTGGTCATCCTCGACTACGAGGGATGAACAAGAATGAGGTGTATTCCTCATATACAAGATCTTTCCGTATATGGTGCAGGGTATCCTCGAATGACAAGTTGTCATACTCATGTACGTCGTGAAGCTGTTTAATGGCGTTTGTATTTCTGTTACTGGTCATCATCAACTGTGTACACTTAAAGGTAAAAGCTAATTAAGAAAAATATATCCAAGTTTTCCTAACCTTTACAGCCTCGGCTGTTTCCTCGGAGGCTCGTCGTCCGTGGTCCCTGCAGACATTTTAGTCGTCGACTCGGTGCTGAAGTCAGCCTCCCCCCATGCCGCCAGCGGAGCACACGCAACAGTCCTCATATCCTCCTTGACATCGCCCAGAAAGGTCGATGGAGGGAGGCTAACCTCCATCATTTCGGCGAAACCGTCGTGGACCGGGTAGATCTGTGCCGGCGGCTGCTCCCAGACGCCGTGCCCGTGGCCGTAGTCAGCGGCGCCGTCGTGGACCGGTTAGATCTGCGGCTGCTCCCAGACGCCGTGCCCGTGGCCGTAGTCAGCGGCGCCGTCGTGGACCGGGTAGATCTGTGCCGGCGGCTGCTCCCAGACGCCGTACCCGTGGCCGTAGTCAGCGGCGCCGTCGTGGACCGGTTAGATCTGTGCCTGCGGCTGGTCCCAGACGCCGTGCCCCTGCACGTGGCCGTTGTCCACAGCGCCGCCGTGGACCTGGTACAGCTGTGCCTGCCGCGGCTGGTCTGTGTCGGCGGGCGGCGGAGTCATTGGCATCCACTCCACCGCCGCCATCTCATCCATTAGCCGGCATAGGGTCGTAATAACTTCGTATAGCATTACCATTTATACCGAAAGTTTATACGACATAGAATGAACTTGAAGATCCTGATAAAAATACTCGTGGCATTCCGCACTTTCCAGGTACAACTCATCGTTAAGTATTTCTTTTCTAGTCACAACTTCTAACAGAGACTACATCAGGCTTAATGACAAAGGTATTGTCAACTGAGAGGGATGTGGTTCCGCCCACTGTCGCCCCTTGACATTGGATCCTTTGGTTATCAAGTGCCCGGTGCACTTCTTTACGAGGAATGGTTGGCCCTCAGTGTAGGGGCAAGATGTGCTGAGATAAAGCTCTCAGAATTACAGGGTATCCTAGACCAAGATTCAGGGGATTTAACTCCAACTCATGTTCTAAACGTTTCGAGACATCTCTAACGATCACCAGAGACCATTGTCTCCTATGTCACAGGGCATGTCATATGAGGCTTATCAGTGCACTAGTGGTGATCAGTGACGATGAAAGCTATACAAACAATAAGGTTGATAATAGATCTATGAAGGGTAAATGCATCACTTCCCAACAAGCTCGGTCGTCTTCTTGGACTTTGCCGGGAGACTGAGCTCCATGGCCAGCTGTGACTGGATGTTGTTTTCTCTCTCGTGGTATGTTTGTGTTGTTGTATCGATTTCGGGCACATAGAGGTGGCTGGAAAAGTCGATCCCTTGTCCTTTGACTCGCTGACACGCGTCCGAAACCGATACGCTGCAACCACGGAACGCAGCATGTCTACATCTACGTGGAAACCCCATGTTTTCCGGAACATGGGGCTTCCACGAATGGCAGGTGTCTCCCTTTTGGCCCCCTGCCAGATGCGGCCTCATTTCCATTCTGATGTTGTTGTCTCTTAGGCCACACCAATTTAATTTCTTGGTTAACGGATTCGCCGCTTCGTTTTTTTCTGATTTGCAAATAAAAATAAAAATTCAGAATCAACTGCAAAATGCTCATATTTTGCCCTGAACAGTTGAAAACA
>NW_017804009.1:614471-624945 GCF_001625305.1 Branchiostoma belcheri | reverse complement strand
GGCGGAGTCATTGGCATCCACTCCACCGCCGCCATCTCATCCATAGCCGGCATAGGGTCATCATCTGAGATGGAGAAGGGATAAAACTGCCGTAAGGTTTAGGCATCAAAACGAAAAGCACAAAAAATACAAAAGACAATAACACATACAAACACGCAAACACACATAAACATGTCTAAAAAGTGCATACCGATAAAACATCGTCATACAGCTCCATGTCGATGTCAAAGTTGAAAATCTCCAAGTACAATAAGTCCCATTCCTGCAGTCTGCCCCAAACTAGTCACATGTTGCTTTAGTGCAGTTCCGTCGCAAATCAAAGAGGGCACATAAATCTACATCATAGTGAATGTCGAGCAACTGAACAAAGGAGTGCCAAGCCAATCGGAACTTGTACGTTAGCAGTACAAACTTCATGATACCAACATCTGCCATGTCCTTGCACAATGTTTAATGGTAGGCAAACATTGTCATCCTAAAATGACAAAAATAGCACATTTAGGAAACTAATGATTTACGTCTTGACAATGAATAAAAAGTTGGGTACTTTCCAAACATTCCTTTACACAGAGATCCCAGTTAGGCATCACATACATGGACATTTATAGCTTATCCTTAATACTTGAGTTCTTATCCTTAATACTTGAGTTCTATCTTCCCAGTTGCTGGGTCTGCGTCCGATAGAAGTTGTGCTGCGGCGTGAGCTGCGTCCCTTGCCTCCTTGTCCGCGCTTGCCGCCTGGGCAGCGGACGCCTCGTTAGCTGCCGTGATGAAAAAATGCGCCACTCGGACAGCCGTGTCTTCCTCCTTGGGAGGGAGGCCCGTCATCTCGATCAGCAGCTCTGGAGATTCCCCCGTCAGGGTGCCGACTTTCTTGGCGATGTCGTCGGCGTTGTGTTGTCGGAGGGGAACGTCTGCCTCGAAACGAGCCAAGAACTCGTCCGGGGGAGTAGGGATGCTGGTGTCTCGAATTAACGCGATGAGGGGGATGATACTTTTGCCGACCAAAGTAGCTTCTGGTAAGAGCACAATCGCTGGAGCGGCCATGGTTGCCTCCATCTGTGAAGGCTGCAACCAAATGGACTGACGGGTTGGTATCATCTTACCCCCTCCTCCGCGCAAAGCCGCTCGGGATAGAACTATGGTAAAAATTCGCCTTGGAAGACGCGCCACGTCCGTTTAAGGTGGTGAATGCCACTCAACATTGTCCTTTTGTATTCTCGTTATCATTGTGACTGAACGTACTGAACGTATTGCAACGAAATGGAGCAAAAACACAGAACTGGATAAATATGTACGGCGACGTTTCCCTGGGTTTAATTCTACACTTAGTAAAACGACCGTTGGAGGGCGCCCCTTTGCGTGCCCCGAGATGTGCGACTAACTTAGTTTGATAGTGCCTTTCAGTAGTCTGGGTGTCAACCGATTTCATACGGAATCCTTACACTCGCTGGCAGAAAAAAAAAAGATATAACCATATATAAAGGGGTTTAGCTACCAAATCTTTTCTTTGCGACTTGAGTTCAAATGACTTTTACAAACGGCAAAGCGCTTAAGTTATTTTAAGGGATAAAAGAAGTCCTGAACATCCTCATCGACACCAGGATTTGCTTTGACAAGATGTGTTAGCAGCTGTTTCTTTTGTTCTACTTTCAATTTACTGAGGTTGTGAATTCTGTCTGCCCCTGTGATATCCAGGTCCAGCTTTGGTAATTTAGCCCAGAGCTGAAGCTGAAGCTCGAGGTCCCGGCCTTTCTCTGATTTTACGACAGTTTGTGATAAGTACCAAGACAGAGTTCAAATTACAGTGTATAAAAAGACTATTACATATGTCAAGAGCTTTTTTATATACATGATACTTGACTAGATTTAAAACCAATACATGTATTATAAATACTGTTGTGCCATGGAATATAAAAGCAGGGGGCCATTATGAAATAAGCCTTATTTTGTCATCTTGTGAGTCTATAGATCGCGCTTTAGAGAAAAATACATTGTATGAAATATGTCAGAATTAATTACATGGGTTTTGTACTATATTACTACAGTCTATGGCAGACTATACAGGTGAGATTTGTGCCAGAAGCCCTTGCCATATTCGTTGTCGCAACACTATTGTCTTCAGTTGTAGCCTACAGGTAGTAATAGTAGCTATATACTGGTCTACCCACGGATTGCACAGATGTAGTAGTTGTTGATAGTTTAGCGGTCAGGAATTCCTTCGTCCGGAATTCATCGTTTTTCTCCGGGAGACTCAGCAGTATTTCAATGCCCCGTTTCTTCTTAGGGACCGAAGTGACTTCATTCCAACAGTCCAACTCAAACCTATACTGTTCGTAAGTCTTCAAACTCAGGTCAAAGTAGTGACTTCATTCCAGATAAAGGCTATAATGTCGTATGGCGGCGATCAGCGGGACAAGGGGGGGTTTGGGGCGGAGCTTGTGGTGCTCTGGCAGATTGAGTTGGAGGGGTGTTTGCTGAAGGACCAACGCTGTTCTAGGGAGGAATCTAAGTAGACCTCGTAGGCGTCGGAGGACCAGTCGCCCATGAGTTTGATGGTCTGGGGTCCGCACCGCAGTGCCAGGCGAAGGTTGCGCCCCCGCGTCGGAAACTGTGCCCGGAGAACTTGTCTGAGGGGAAGCCGGCAGCTTGCAGGAAAGTCTTGAGGTGGGAAACGAGGGTGGAATGTGTGAGAGACACAAGTCCGCCTTCGCACCCGGGGACGAGGAACGCGGGGGAATCATCCAAGACAGGGAGGAGGCGGGTCATATGCAGGTAGGCTGCTCTCGGGCAGAGCGGATGTCCCGGTATGGCTGCTACCGGAAGTTGCAGAACCTTCTGCCGGAACTGCCGAGTCTTTGACCACGTGATCCGAACGATCAAGCCGTCTGGGGTGAGCTGAAGTGATTCGCGAGTGAGATGCTTGTCAGCGGAGAAGGCCGCCCGGCGCCCGCGAGGGAGTGACTAAGTTGGACTTGCGGAGTAGCGTGAACAAACCTATACTGTTCGTAAGTCTTCAAACTCAGGTCAAAGCAGTAAGGGCTGGACGGGTCACTGAGCAATCCAGTCCTCCAGGGCTTTCGTCGTGTTCTGGTCGTCCAGACCCTGGAGGACCTCGTCCACCCAGGCCCCGTCCAGTTCCTGGAAGTCCCAGGTCGAGGTTCAAGTCACTGACGATGTCTTCCATGTGCAAGAAGGGGCTTGATCCTGGGATGATGATACAGGAGTGATGATGACATGTCAAACAGAGCATCATCCCTTCTGTCCTGGTGTCTTCTCTTGCTCTGGAATGTTTCCACGAAAGACTGACAGATGTCCTCTACGCTGTCTTCTCCTTGGTACACATCATCCACAGACTCCATTCCCAGTTGAGACATCAGTGCCGCCGTCAGGAGGGCATGCGTGATGTTTTGGAGAAAATCATCTAGGACGTAGAAGTTGCTGCCTGGAAAGAAGCACCAAGAATATCTTGAAAAAAATATGGAAATATAATTGTTCCACATATTTATGTGCTTTATTAACATGATCGTTGATTTCAACACCCCATCATATGTTGCCAAGTGTGAGAATTAAGACAAATGAACAGAGTTCAATGAAATAAGTAACCACCTTTCAAATCAAGTGTCCTGTTCACCAGGTCCTTCAGATGGGCAACGGACCCCACATTCACAGGTGACGTTCAATGGGCCAGCAAAATACATTTGCCGGCCTCCCACAAGAAGTGGAAGTCTCCTACAAATACATTGAATCAGCATCTTTTTGTGAAAGAAAAGTGACACGAACAGAAACACACTTCGATTAACAATCGTGGTAAATCTATGGTTCCTACGTAGTCGCTTGGCCCCACTAATGTTCTTGCATGTGGCTTGGTCTCCGATGACAAGCTGGAAGCAAAAAGAAGATGGAGGGATTTCGCATAAGAGCATATCACTTCTGGGAAAGCTTAAAATCTAAATATAAAATGTACAACAATTTTTGTTTATTTTGTCTATTCATTGCACTTATTTCAGTCAATAGTCAGGCTATGGCGCCACAGACTGGCAAAAGTGTTTTTTTTTCTGTCATGAGTGGCGTCCAAAGTTATGCTTTCATTCTTGAAAAGCAATCGTTACGGTTGTAGAAGTTGAAAGCAAGAAAGACATAGTACCATACTAACAGTTTGTACTCCCTTTGAAGATATTCAGTGTACTTTGGTGGCCAGAACAGATAACAGTTTCTTAACATGACATAGCCTATATAGTATGTCAAGGCTGTGACAAACACGGTTGGACTCTACAGCTTTGCCTAGAATTGTTAACAGAATGTGTTCTGATGACAAGTGATCAATATTGACGCACAATGACTTGTGGCAGAGATGAGGGACATCGAGTCTTCCAAGGCCCAGCCTGCCTGTCAGAGCCATAAAGTACACACGATGGACTGTCCACTTGCTAGGCCTGCGTAGAACTCTCCCGGGAAACCACGAGACCAAAATAATACCGTACTGGACTTGATTTCTAGTAACTCTGGCTCCCTGCCATTTAATACATGACTACGTACCCTACAATGTATGTCTACGTACCCTACAATGTATTTTTAATGTGTATTCTCTCTGCTCGTCTCTTTCTGCCATTTCGGGCCCAAACAATAAGATGGACTTCGCAGCTTTTCACGTTAGAGAGATCCTCTTTTGGCAAGCAGTGCTAGTCTATAGATGTCCTCAGATTTAACTAGTTTATCATTTCTTTGGTGTTTGATGTAGTTAAGTTACACCACTTTCATGGGATGGAATGAAGCGGCGGTTCGGATGTTAAGAATTTTATCATAAGCAAGTCATCCATCCAGACTCCAACATTTTTCTTTGAGTACATTCTTATTTACGTGTAACCAAGAAGTTAATTGTGACAAATTGATGTTTTACTGTATTATGTTAGAAAATAGAAATGCAAAATGTAACTAAAAAGAACTTTAGATTGCCTGTAACAAAAAGAAAGAACTATCTCCTATACACATCAGTCCTGATTGGCGTCCATAAACCCGGTGTAGTCGACCGGAGGTTCGGCGACTGGCAGCAACAGCACAGGATGGCAGGGGCACTCGGACATTCCTCCCCAGGTACTGGTAGCACCACCTGACGAACTGCCTGTATGCGGTGTACCTCTTCCACCTGAAAGGAAAAGGCAATGTCGTTCTGACGAATTCAGTGTCCTTGTCTGTTTCTGGAGAAGCAGTTGGGTATCGGTCAGTATCTGCTGGTTCTGTTGCATCTCCGGCGACAGAGGGATGCTGCTGCAGCACGCTTCTGAGCTTTTGACATCCCCGTACCGATGTTTGAAGAGTGAACCACGGAAGCTACCCTGCCCTCTAAGGAGCTTCCTCTTTCCCTCCTGCTGTTCTTGTTTCTGGCATGCTCCTCAGCTTGGGCATGTAGCTTTGCCTATGCGTTTTTGCTAGTTACTTTCTCTCTCAGCATACTTTGCTTTCCACTGCTTCCTTTCCTTGCTTTTAGAAGTACAGCAGAATACTTATCAGGATTTTCTTCAGAGTTGGCTCCATCGTGTACTGAATTGTGATAGAGCATAAGAACTTGTTATTTAACTTTACTAGTGTACTGAACATAAACTGTAAACAGTCTGTACCATATTGTAAGAAGACTCATGGATCACAAATTATATTTAGTTTTGCACAGATGCGAATTCTTAGTGGTATTTATAGGGCTGGATAGAAATTGCAACTCAAAAAAGGTTCTTCATGTGTTAAATAAGTCTGTACCTGTGGCTGTTGCCACTGCGGTGGCCGTATGTACAGATGGAGCCACGGGCTCAGTCGCCATTTCTGGTGAGTGTAGTAAGTCTGCAGAAAGAAAAAGTACCCATGTATATAGATAAGTATATATGTATGTTGTATTTATGTAAGTCTAAATACATCATTGTAGGGTATACAAATGTGTAAACCCTACTTATTGTCAGGAATGGATATTTTGATAGCAAAAGGGCAATATGGACTTTGTGACTCCATCACATAGCCTTTTTATTGATATGTTTGAGGTATTTTGGTAGTAGTGGTAAACGTACGACGTGTATAGAAATTTAACTGGGATTTAAGACAAGTTAGCATGGAGATATAATCATAATGCAGGAGGTATTAATAGTACTCACGAAGTAGGTCAGTTGGATCCCAGTCAGTCACTGAAATGAATAGAGGATGTGGTTTGGTTATTAACTATTGCACACACTACATGAAAACTGTTTGCCTCTATACAATATATGTGAATGACGCAAGGACCACAAATTTTGTAATTTTGTAAACTGCAAAATGTTAAAATGGTAACTGTAAGGCCAAGTATCAGACATTATGTCCTATATTTGTACCCAGGTCAGTGACATTATATTGATTGTGTGGGTAGGAGCCCTAAAAGAGATTGCTTAGAGCTATCTAAATTTCAAATAAAGAGTAATATAACGTACGGTCCAGGTTGTCGAGGTCGGCAACTGAAGAAGTAAGCAAGAGCTAGTTAGTATTATAACAATAATTGTGCGTCATTAATTAATAGACTATTACACAATTAGGTTAAGACAAGAGATGGGTTGGAATGGGCGAATTTAAATTTTATATGTACTATCGAAGGTGTTCAAGTCCAGGTTAGTTAAGTAATAAGTAAGATCATGGGCATTGTCGACGATACAGGAAGCAAATGTGAAATTGATTCGAACAAGGTCGGAATTTGAGATATGTCCTCCAGTAGTTGGGTGTGACCAACGTAAAATAAGATATGAAACTTACAATTCATGTCTACGAAGTCGAGGCCTGATACTGGAAAAGTGGAAATAAGTAGCGTTTTACTTTAAAGGGATAATAAATTTTAGACTGTCATGATACAGAATAAGAAAGGAATAAGCTTTGGGTAAAAAGTATAGCAATTGTTCACCACTTACGATCAAACCCGTTCAGGATCAAATCTCGGGCTGTAAATACAAGGGCCTTATAAATTAATTCCAATCACTGCAGGGAGGAGGAGGTTCAATATATAAAAATTATTCATTTAGGGATGTTGATATAAATGAATAGGTGGGTTAACATACCATGTGGATCCTCTGCTTGTGTGTCTGTTAAAAGGGACATGAATGATGTTAGATATATATTGGGTCGTAGTCACTGCGTATAAGCAGTTACTGAAGCAACATGACACTTGTGTGGCACCCCACTGCTAGCATACAAAAAAATTGCAGACCTATAGGGCTGACGGCTAAGTGCCGGCCAGTTTGGGAGTTAAAAAATTACGGGAAACTTTGAATTGTGTGTCACGGGACGAAATAAAACAACGCTGCTCTCCCTGGAATTAAACATAAAATTAAAAGCAGACAAGTCATTTAGATGTTATAATTTAGCAGCATTTCAAAGACTAGTTCGCATGAAATGTTTGATATGAAACCGTCTCATATTAGAAAATAAAATTTGACTTACGTTCAAGATTCTCTTTCCAAGGCAGGGGCTGGGGAAAAGAGAAATGTCTTGGATAATCGTTCTTGGAGAATTCCCCATGGAGCTGTTCAGGGAACAGTCTCTCGATCACAACAGTGATGTTGGCTAACGCCGTTTCCAGGGCTTGTTTTGTTATGGCCTTCATGCTGTCTGTTGTCTCTTCATAAAGTGCCTTGAAGACAGCATCTTGAATGGGCTGAATTGGTCGGTCGTTTGCCTGGAATAGCGATGGCAGGTCCGGCTCGAGGAGGGGTGAAGCGTCATGCTGCCACTCTTTGAATTTTGTCAAAGCTGAAGGGATAAATCCAGAATATGGAAGTTTTTGGACTCCACTAGCTCCCAATACGGCTTCGTGATAAGGACATTGATAAGACCCAGTGCCCTGCAGCCAGCAACAAGAGGCTCGCTTGTGCAGTCTGAGAGCACAGCCAGCAGCAAGTTATTCCCAGCTCCCACGTAGCCTTCTTCGAACATCCTTCTTAGGCCACACCAATTTAATTTCTTGGTTAACGGATTCGCCCGCTTCATTTTTTTCTGATTTGCAAATAAAAATAAAAATTCAGAATCAACTGCAAAATGCTCATATTTTGCCCTGAACAGTTGAAAACAGTCATTTTCATCCTAGTTGTTACAGTTATTCCATCTTTAAATGCAATGGTATCATAAAAAGGTTAAAATTCATTGTTTAAATTTTGAACCAGCCTGGTGTGTTGACTTCATGGCTCCTATCGTACCATTTTGGGCCATAATACGATGCCTAGGCCTGTTTTTATTTTTTCGCCCGCCCGATCCATTATTTTTCTAGAAAAATCCGTTAACCAAGAAATTAAATTGGTGTGGCCTTATGGTCTCACTACAAACAATCATCTTACTTCACTAATCCTACATGGGTACAGCTGAACTTCATGTTCTGTTTATCTAGACTGTACAGTCATCTTTCCTCACCTATCCTACATGGGTACAGCTGAACTTCATGTTCTGTTCATCTAGACTATATCATGTACTGTACATCATAGCATAGTACCAAATCATGTACTGTACATCATAGCATAGTACCAATTCAGTCAATGTTGAATTGCAAACAACACAGAAAACAGTATATTCCTACTCATCTTTCTCAAATCGCTGTAGTCGGAGAGCCTGTCACCATCCGCCTGCTGGTCAGCATTACGCCTGCGTCCCAGGGGAGGTCCCCCTGCTGGTAGTCTCCCTGCCTTCAGAGAAACGCCTTCATCTTGACCACATTCTTCCTCTTCCACACGTCATCAGCTTCAGACTCTTCTGCTTCAGCTACACCTTCCATGGAAATCCTTGAAAGTCTTGAATTCTCTCCGCTTGCCGGGGGCAAACGCATCGCATGTCGTACTCTTCAAGCAGAGGTTGATAGTGAAAGATCGTTTAAATATATAAAGCATAGTCCTCATGACATACAAAGTCTGTTAGGTGCCTAGGGCGTGTTCGTCGACGCTGAGGTCTTGCAGTACGCGTTGCAGGTGTTGAAGATGATGTAGGCGCAGATTTTTCAGGGGCAGGCATAGAAATGTCCGAAAGCCCCTCACACTTCTCTGTTCCTACGGCCGGTTTACACAAGTCCGACAATTTGTCTGTGACGTAACCAAACTATCATTGTCCGAAGGTTCGTCACTGGTGTGCTGCGCGAAGTAGACGGGGAGGTTCCTCGCTTCACAGGTGGTGTAGACGATTTTCCCAGTGCCGATTCATCAGGGGCAGGCATAGAAATGTCCGAAAGCCCCTCACACTTATCGGTTCGTACCGCCGGTCTACACAAGTCCGACGGCCGAGAATTTGTCTGTGACGTAACCAGTCCGACGGCCGAGAATTTGTCTGTGACGTAACCAAACTATCATTGCCCGAAGGTTCGTCACTGGTGTGCTGCGCGAAGTAGACAGGGAGGTTCCACGCGTCACAGGTGGTGTAGACGATTTTCCCAGTGCCGATTCATCAGGGGCAGGCATAGAAATGTCCGAAAGCCCCTCACACTTCTCGGTTCGTACGGCCGGTTTACACAAGTCCGACGGCCGAGTGTTTGTTAGTGACGTAGCCAAACTATCATTGTCCGAAGGCCCGTCAATGGTGCACAGGGTGTTAGGCGGAATAGACGGCGGACCGGAAGGTAGAGACCGACTGCCCCCTCCTCGTGGTACCTCCTGGGTAACGCTAACGGCAGCGGCGAAGCCGCGACAGGCCTAGCAAGCCGGCGGTGGATCTACTCTACTTGCTCAAGAATTACGCAGTCAGCCTCGAATGGTCGGACCTCAAGGAAAACGACGGAACGGAAATGGACTAAGAGTACTGGATACGTGAATGTAGGGACCCTTAATGCTGGTACCATACGTGGGAAGGCGGAAGAAATTGTTGATTTGATGGAGGAACGGCAGCTCAAACTGCTGGGAGTTGCAGAAACACGCCTGAAAGGGAACGGAAGGAAAACAGTACACAACTATGAACTCATTTATTCGGGAAGTGAGGAAAACTCGAGACACGGCGTGGGTTTCTTCCTCGACCCAGACTTTTCACAAAATATTGAAAAAGTATTTAATGTAAGCAACCGCATCATTGCGATAACACTAAACATAGAAAGCTACAAAATCGCCTTTATACAGGCTTATGCACCCCAACAGGGCAGGCCAAGAGAAGAAAAAGAACATTTCTATGAAGAACTAGAGGACACACTTGACGCCTTGCCAAATGAAAGTGATATTATCCTAATGGGTGACCTTAACTGCCACGTTGGCAGCAGTGCAGTTGATGGAGTAATTGGCGAATTCGGCATAGGAGAAAGAAACGAAGAAGGAGAAAGATTCATTGACTTTTGCCTCAGAAATAGCTTGACAATAATGAACACCTACTTCACCCACCAGGAAAGCCATCAATACACCTGGTACAGGTACAACTCTAGACTGGGATGCTATGATCAGAAATCCCAGATAGATTTTTATACTTACCAACAAGAAAACTATCATCAAAGACGTGAAAGCAATCCCGTCAGTCT
>NW_017804009.1:557747-614451 GCF_001625305.1 Branchiostoma belcheri | reverse complement strand
ACCTCCTGGGTAACGCTAACGGCAGCGGCGAAGCCGCGACAGGCCTAGCAAGCCGGCGGTGGATCTACTCTACTTGCTCAAGAATTACGCAGTCAGCCTCGAATGGTCGGACCTCAAGGAAAACGACGGAACGGAAATGGACTAAGAGTACTGGATACGTGAATGTAGGGACCCTTAATGCTGGTACCATACGTGGGAAGGCGGAAGAAATTGTTGATTTGATGGAGGAACGGCAGCTCAAACTGCTGGGAGTTGCAGAAACACGCCTGAAAGGGAACGGAAGGAAAACAGTACACAACTATGAACTCATTTATTCGGGAAGTGAGGAAAACTCGAGACACGGCGTGGGTTTCTTCCTCGACCCAGACTTTTCACAAAATATTGAAAAAGTATTTAATGTAAGCAACCGCATCATTGCGATAACACTAAACATAGAAAGCTACAAGATCGCCTTTATACAGGCTTATGCACCCCAACAGGGGAGGCCAAGGGAAGAAAAAGAACATTTTTACGAAGAACTAGAGGACACACTTGACGCCTTTAACTGACAGACCAGAAGGTCTACAGGCGTCCGGGTGAGCAGGCGGCGGACCAGGAACCCCCTCGCGAGTTGAGAACTGCTTAGGAGCTGCACTCGTACAAGTACAGAATATATAGAGGCCACAGCTCAGAGATACAGTATTTACATTTATTTCTAGCTATCTACCGCACAATTCGATCAAAGACGTGCCCGGCCCCGTAAAACTTCTGTTTATATTTCAAGAGAAGTCTGATACATTACATCATGTTTACATATTCACTGCTGGAGATGTCAATCTACTCGAATGGCAGAGTGCACAGGCAACCCTTTCTTAATTTCCTCTCTCAGTGGCCCTTTCCAGTTCCCGCTGTCTCTTCGGGGAGTACTTGAAGAAAATCCCCACTATTTTCAGCGTCTCTGTCACATCGGGGTAAGTGACGATGCAGAGTCGAGAAAGTTGTATATGAGATATTCTTTATTGCTACATCCACAACCTTCCTTCACAGTCTCTTGTGGTCATCTCCCATATCTCCCCTGTTAGCCCTATTATATCCTCCCTGGTACATGTGGTTCTAATCTACGAGGTAAAGATGGAAGGCTAGGGGACAGCCCCTAGCAACAACGGACATCTGTGTCCCCAAAGACAAGCTGTGTCCGAGTCACCCTGTGACATCTCCATCATGCACTGAATATCTTGCACCTTGCAGGCCTTTCAAAGGGCTAGATTCAGATTATGGCTTGCACAATGGAAGTAGGGTGCTCTTTGGAAGTTTGCTGCACAGCCATTTCGTACGCCTGTCATGTTACCAGCACTATCAAAACACGAGATTTTACGTCTTGTCAAACGCCAAGACTGTATTGATGCCTGCCGGTCCGGCACAACAGAAGCGCTTAACGTCGTATAACTGTTCTTTTGTATAACATGTTGGCTGGAATAGCGATGGCAGGTCTGGCTCGAGGAGGGGTTTAGCGTCATGCTGCCACTTTGAATTTTTTCAAAGCTGACTGCAGCTAATGGGATAAGTCAAGAATGTGGAAATTTTTTGACTCCGCTAGCTGCCAATACTGCTTAGTGATTTTATCAGCCCCAGTGCCCTGCAGCCAGCAACACAGCCCGCAGCAACTTATTCCCAGCTCTCACGTAGCCTTCTTCGAACATCCTTCTTACGTGCTCTCGGTGATAGTAGACGCCCGCTGCACATTCAAGCAGAATGTTAGAGCGATTTGCACGAAACGTGTATCCATTTTTTAATGTGTTTTCTTCTGATTGCTTCTATTACAAGCACAAGTGTTCCATGGTCTTCTTTTACCTTCTGAGCTGTTCCTTAACTGTTACTTCTTTGTCTGGCAAGACAACAGCCTTCAGCCCAGGGAGGGTGTCCAATATTGGTGGTGGTGCTGGAAGTACTGGATTTACTCCACCTCTTATCCACCTCTTCTTTCATTCGTGCAGGCGAATATCTTCGGTTCTCCAACAGCTTTGTTTGTTTATTCCAGAATACCTTGTACGCCCTGTCTGTTGTGGAGGCTAGTCATGTAATGGGAAAATAAATGACATACATCATCATGAACATTTTGTCCAAATAAGTTCAGCATTTACAAATTCATGCATACTCTTAAGAAACCTCATTACTGTTGGGTTCTGGAAGCTGTACCTGTCTCAGGCCTGCGTATCAGTCACTAAGTTAAAGTAAATCATGTGGGGATGTTGTGACTGAAATGGTAAGGAACTGTCATAGCAAGACAAAGTGATTCAGCTGAAATAATCTTTCGTGAAAATTTGCATTGGTTTTATCAAACAAGAATTCATACCTACATGAAATATGAGTCTTTGTAAATGTTTTTTTATTTGTCTCATTGACAATGGAAATAAGGCGGAGACACGGCGCGGCCACTAGCCGTTTTAGTGCGTCTGTTGACAAACGAATGAAGTCGAGACGTAAAAGAGTGGCCGGTGATAGAAATACGAGTAGCCGGCTCACCCATACTAATAATCAAGGTACAGCTCACCGGTGTGTCGGTCGCTCCATGGGTGAAGGTTCCGATGCCAGCGGGCGGGTGTAGAAGAACTCCCAGTGAAGTAGCTTTCTGCGCTCTTGGCAAAATCCCAGATCTTTCTTCACGTACCCCAAAAGTTGTAGGATAAGTATTGAACTTGAAAAGTTCTCCTCTTCCCAAGCCCTTCCCTAGCGCAGAAAATTTGCATAATTGGTATCTATTGATGTTCTGCCTGCCACATATTAAATAGATTACATGTATAAAAGTACTACTATATAAAACACTGTAATTATAACATTTTCTCAGTCACTACGACCATGTATTTTACACTTTGACAGTATTATGGTGCTATAGATAAAACTACATTGTCATTGTACGACCCGCAAGAGGCTTATCTTGTGTACTGTTGATGCCGGGTGTGGGTTCAGGGTATGGTGAGGTGGGTCTGCCTCATGGGAGGGGCACAAGCTGACCTTCTCCCGTAGCGTACGGAACGCCGCAACCCAACTCGGCGTTCCTCCTTGCGTGGCGTTCATTTAATTATGTACAAGGTCATTAATATGCGGAGGACGTTCCCTGTTTAACTTCTGTTTGCATTTAACTTCTGTTTGCATTTCAAGAAAAGTCTGGCACATTTCATCGTGTAAACAAAAATCTGACACATTACACCATTTACATATTCACTGCTGGAGATGTCACTCGAGTGGTCCACATTCTCTTACTTCCCATTTCAGACAGACTAGACTTCTACATCCTCGCCTTCGTAGAACTTGGGCGATCTTGGGCCTTTGGTGGACTCTGCTGCAGCCGGGGTAAGGGAATTGGCCTCCAGGGCCAATTTAGTTTCCAGAAGGCGTGTTTCCTCCACCAACTTTTGGTATTCTGCGGCGTGGCGTTCCTTTGCGGTTTCGAGTTTCTCCAATTCTAGCTCCTTTAGTTTGACCGCAGTGGCCTCCTCCGTTTGTCTGCTTTAACATACAAAAAAAAACATAAACTGACATGAGCAGCTTCTCTCTCTTATACTAGTATATGAACAATCTGTACACAAACATAGACGTCACTTGTAAGTGAATGAATTCTTTTTTTTTAAATTCCAAAAAAAACTAAGAAGTGTACATTGCCTCCCTTAGGCACATGATAACTCAATATCCATTTTATAGCCATCAACATTGTTATATATTATTAAATACATTATATATTATCTATTACATATATGCATATGTATACATATGTGTGAATGAATTCGTAGCTTTCTGAGTCTGCACTCGTACAAGTACAGAATATATAGAGACCACAGCTCAAAGATATACAGTATTTAGATTTATTTCTACCACACAGTTAAATCAGAGAAGTGCCCCGTAAAATTTCTGTTTACATTTCAAGAGAAGTGTATTACATAACATCATGTCAAGAAAAGTCTGATACATTACATCATGGTTACATTAGTATGTTATTGTGTATGTTTACTCTTTGTATTGTCTGGCGCCCGAAATCAGCTATGCTGCCTGGGTGGCCAGTGTATTGTATCGTCGCAATCGAATTAAATCATGGTTACATATTCACTGCTGGAGATGTCAATCTACTCGAGTGACAGAGTGCACAGGCAACCCTTTCTTCATCTCCCTTTCCAGTTCCCGCTGTATCTTCGGGGAGCACTTGAAGAAAATCCCCACTATTTTCAGGGTCTCCATCATGCACTGAATATCTTGCACCTTGATGGCTCTTCAAAGGGCTAGATTCAGATCATGGCCTGCACAATGGAAGTAGCGTGCTCTTGGTGGTGCCGTTCTTTTGAAGTTTGCTGCACAGCCATTTCGCACGATTGTCATGTTACCAGCACCATCAAAACTGGGCCCTGCATATTGATCTTTGTGAGTTGGCCAACTTTTTTTTATTCAGCATACAATGAACAAAATAAGGGTACAGGACGAAGTGACGATGGGGCATGTTTTTCTACCTCTAACGCTCCGAGCGGACACGTCACTACCTCAAACACAACTGCCCAGAACTGTTATACCTTAAAACATCGAACTACATATATGTCAAACTGTATCATATGCGCCCACGAGCTATTGCTAAAAGAAATTATTATTATTATTATTTCATTTAATGCTGTGGACTCCAGGAAGAATAGTATGGAGTTGACGTCCATACTAATGGAGATCTAAATAAACAAACAAACACGAGGGGACACGTCACCACCTCAAACACAACTGCCCAGAACTGTTATACCTTAAAACGTCGAACTATATATATGTCAAACTGTATCATATGCGCCCACGAGCGGACTGTGATGACATTGATAAGTCAATGCGACGTCCAGGATTCTGCTTGTTTTCGACGAAGGCTGTCATCTCTGCCTGAGTCATTTTGTGGTACTGGCACTTTCCGGCGTGCTCTTGCAGGTCTGACCTGGCGTCCTTCCAGTTGGTGTACGGGCGCTTGACCAAAAAAAAAAAAGGCTGAGTTGACCAGGTTGTGAGAAAGACAGTACAATCCATTAGTTGCTTTTGATTATGTCGAAAGGCCGGCATAGGTTCTGCGACTTCATAGCTTGGACCTTCTTCATAAATTTTACATCAGTCCAGTCAAATTCTATTCGCTCGACCTTTCCTAAAATCTGAGCATTGAAATCTAGCACAGCCTTGTTCCCGAACTCTGGCACTCCCCCACAATAAGACAGTTTATATTTGATCCAAGCGTAGAATAATTTGTCCCGAGGAACACGTTCAGTTCGTCGTAGAAGGGGCATGTTTTTCTACCTCTTCCGCTCCTGTTATTGGTCTGAACACCACAGAATGCGGCAATCCCAACATCTGCAGTACCGCTATCGCGAAAAACTGTGTATAAACTGAGCCTTAAATAAGCCCGGTAAACCCTAAGCGAGCCTCACCGACCCACGCCACCGAATAACCTCCACAGACAAGATGTACACAAGTGCCGCCAGAAAGTAGAGCGGACAAGAACGCAGCATCTAGTAACAACTGATCGATTTTAAACGATTTGTCCCATTTTCGTATTGTGTTCTATTTGTTAAGTTATTAGTCGGATAATATTTGTTTCGTATAATTTAGTTGTTGGTACACACGACATCTGACCAGTTCCGCGGCGGATGGATACAGGCAGATATCCCGTCGCACAGGACCCACAACCACCCAGCTTTAGTCGGTGAGGAAGGGCGCTGGCAAGAGGTAGGTTGTCCATACTTTCCTCAAATATCTTTACAATCTGTCGCTTTTGGGACGGTAACTTTGCGTAGAATGAATCTTTAAGATGTTATGGTAACTCAACAAGTCCTCATGGAGGAAATCCGATCGATTCTGCCGTTAGTTGAGCCTCCGTGTTCTGTATAGTGCTGTTTGTGAATGTGTCTAGCCGCGCCACCATGTCAGTTAGTCCAAACCCTTTATCCCTAGTCCAAACCTTTTGTCCCTAATCTTCAGTTAACTAGTATTTTCTTCTGAACGTCTTGAACAATACGACCGTTTGTAACTGTTCACGACAATGCTAGAAATCTGAGATTCATGTGTAACTGTAAGGCTGGGCGCGGCTGACATCTGTGATGGATTATCTTGTTTACGTGTTGGCGGTCGGGAGCTATGTGCTTGGCAATACTTTTGGAAGACTTGTTCCAAGTTATTACTCAGCGCAACACATATTTCGTATGGGTGATTTTATGTAGTCTTGTGTTTACTCATGCTTAATAGAAGATATTATATTTTAGAAAAATATTTTTTCTAAAATATAATAAAAAATAATAATAAAATAATTAAATAATAAAATATTTTTAAAGTTACTTGGAAGAGCCTTGTGGTCGTTGCAAACTTTCAAGAAAATTTTGATACTAGTATAATACTAATCCTTGTTCCTTATCTTTGTGTTTTCTCTTCAGCAACACCTGAGATGAACACCAAACAACATTGGTTAGCTGCGAGGACCAGCCCATGTAGCAGACAAGCGTCCATACACAGAAATTTATTTATGAAAATTAATTCATAACAGCTTGCAACATTTGAGTTGCATTGACTGGTGATGGTGACAGCAAGTTGTTGGCGTATCACTGAAGTTACTTGATTGGCTTGTGACAGAACATCATCTAACTTATGGGTTGTTAGGGGTAGGTCTATTCTTGCAGCTGTCCAGCCTCTTGGAAACCCAGACTTCGGGGACTGTGCCTTGGCTCAGTGGGGGCTGGTTCAGCTTAGATGAATTTGTTGGATGTCACAGCCATTAGATAATAGTAGTGGTTTGCTGTTAATTTTTGCTCTAGTCGACAAGGTTTGACACTTAGCCTTTATGATTTACGAACTATGTTAGTTGATCTCTGGGGTTTTGGTCTCTTTGGTGAGTCCAGGTTCTGCAACAAATAACTGGAGTTTCAAACAATGATACGATTCAGGCATTTGTCATATTATGGTGCCTGGTGTAAACCTCTGGGCCTTATAGCCAAAAAGCTACCGTGATAGTCGAGTAGTTCAGACAAAGGAAATCTCCGAGAGCCAAAGTCCCATTCCGACGATTTATTCTCTCGTAAGCCCAACACTTCTTGGTGGCCGAACAAAACTGAAGACACGTGCTGATCTTACTCCGGAGTGCGAGTCTTCTCCCTGGTAACGAGGCTTCTATTAATCTTCTCTTGGCTTCAACTCTAACTCTGACAAGTGTTTCTGAATTTATCCGCTAGATTCTGGTTCACGCCCATGGCCGAATTAGGCGAAGCTCGTTAGAAATAGGGTAATATGATTGGAGGCCGAAAATGAGTAATTCGTAGACTTCATTCATCAAATACAGGAAACCTGCTTGACGTTCGCCCGTCAATTCGTCTGAGCAACCGGCGATTTGATTAATTTCTCATCTATCTTACTGATGCTGAGTCTATCTTACTGATGCTGAGTGACCTTTGGGGTCGCTCCCTGACGTTCACTTGAATTCACTGACTTGTCCGAAAATCTAGGTGTCAATTTGATCGAAGGGATAGTAGCAGGTCTGTCGTTCAGTGTTGCTATGCCACGATGTGGGAATTCCATGGGACAATCGGTTACTAGTATATCATCAAAATGCATGAAAACAGTTGCATAACGGTTTGTGTACACTTTCGTCACCCTTCCCTTACACAAAGCTATGTGTGGTTACAGTGATCAGGCCGGCAGCCGACCGCACTAGAGTGTTCATTTCCTAACTCTAGATTGCAACGTGCTCGGCTGCTGCCCTTTCAACCGCAACGACAGTGATTCAGGATGCCGGCCGTCGGTACCAGCGTCCTATCGGTTTACGGCGGCACCCGCGTCGGGCGCGCCTTACATTCTGCTCTTACCGAACAAATGCGTAACGAGAGAAAAGAATATAACAAGCATTAAAAACACTATCATAGTAAACTCCACCTATCGCAACCACTTAGACCTTGATACCGTCTTCGGGATGAGAGGTAATCCTGTGGTGATCCCGATCTCGACTTCACTCAGTGTTATACTTTATGCTCTCCCAGTATTTGTCTAGGTTCGTCTTGAACTCATTTACTGACTCTGAGTCAATTACGGCCTGTGGTAGACTGTTCCAATCCCTAACGACCCGGACGCTAAATGACTGTCGTCTAACTCTTCCCTTGGCCAAAGGGACCTCCAGTTTGCAACTGTGCCCTCTTGTTGATCCTTCTGTTCGCTTCTTGAAGAAGGATTCGAGTTGGATTCCCTCCAGCCCTCTTGACAAAGACAACAACAACTTCCACGTGCAGTTTGGCAGTCTTACACTATGTCTTGTAGATTGAGTCATGACCACTAATCGTCCTTGGCCGGACGTGACAGATATCGCATTCCGCCGGGCGCGGTGCCAAGTCCCTCCAGCTTAGGGGTGACGTAAGCCCCCGGGCTAAAGTAGGGCAAGACAGCCCTGAGCCAAACTAATTCAGTCATTCGACGGGAAACACGGGCCGAGATAAGTTTGGTCCCCGTTTACACTTGGAAATAAAAGCCCCTAAGAGCCAAGTCTCAGAAATGCCGTGATGGTTCAGAGTGGCTGGTCAAAATACTGTCTCCATGTTCCAGTGTCAATAATGGATCAAATGTAGAGAAAGAACAACCTTGTTAACGACCGTACTTGGAGTAGAGTTTGTCCTGATCCGGACGCGGGACTCCCCCGTCTCGTCAGTTACTCAGCGCTTCACAACAAGTGACATTTTGTGGTTTCCGCTACACCAGCTAATAACTACTTAACACTCTCGGGGTGTGACAGATCAAAACTAATAACCGGTAGGGTCTGAACCCTATAACAGAATTGATTCATGACTGGCCGGATCTCTGGAGCTTATCAGATATATCAACATAACGTAATACTACACTATCGGCCCAAGGACGAGGTATGCCGGTTGTTGGTCGTGTTGTGCTCATTATTAGATATGTCACTCTCCATTACTGTGATCGACTGTCGATAATTATAGTGATAGGGCGGGCTCCTTACATCCCCTCTTGCTGCACACAAGTGATGTCCTCGACGCTGCTACGCTCATCTCGGGTTACATCCACCATGTCGCCTTACAACTCGTGTTAGTATATAGATGAATACAAACATGTGCTCGTGCAATGTCAATCATATTCCAATATCTAATACTACTAGAGTGTACAAATCATCATATTAGTCTCTACGAAAATACACTGAAAACATGGCTAACAGTTCAGTAAACCTACACACATCAGTTCAGTTTCAACACAGAGAAACACGCTATCTCCTATCAACATCATATCTGCGGTCACCTATCGACATCGTGTCACATCATCGTATCACAGATCATTTTAACATACAATAGACTCATCAATACTACATTGTGAAGAGACACCGTTGATGGAGGCACGGGATACAGACACATCCCTGGTAGAGCCACCATCGAGGAGACAGACATACCACTGTCTCCAGGTGCTCGACACAGACATAGGAAACCCTAACGGAAATATATCACGGTTGGAAATACTGGACATGCCAAGTACAGGCACGACACGCCTGTCGCATTCTTTCAACACGTAGGGACTTCGGAAATCACAGTCAAATCATACATTGAAGGACCAGGATCGATTCAGCCATTAAAAAACCGAACCGTGCCTGATCTCGGCTAGCCCGAGCATCGCAGAAAATCAGATCCTACAGTTACATCATCTCAACCTGGAACGCTACCTGTTCGAAACACTGAGTGGAAACCCTACTTGCTTATTCACTCCTAACTTGAACGAACAAGGTGCCGAAAAGGGTAGAGGTAGGCGTAAGACGCCTGGGGTGCCAGAAAAGAACGCGGTTCCGCCTAACAACCCAGAAAAGGCGGCCAGAACCTCTACGCCGGTGGAAGCAACCAGCCTCTACTCACATGAGTTTAGATGTCAAGGATGCAAATGACAACAAACCACGTCATCGTCAAAGGAGCACACGCTACCGTCAAGAAAGACAGCATCGTTTTACGTTCGTAATCACTTCGACAACATTGAGTACATCAGATGCAGATGAATCATTCATCAATTTACGTAGCGTGCATCTCCTTGCGGTACTATCTTAATCCAGCACGCTATAGGGTGTCCAAAACACATCTTTTCCGTAGCCTAACAGTTGTACCACTTATCTCAGGTTTCTATAGTTGCTCGTGTGGCGATGCTCCCTTTTGTACGGTGGTCATTGAGCGTCGGCCACAAAGGATTCGTCGGAAAGTTGTAGTTGTTAATGTGGTTTATTCCCAGTTAACGGAGCTTACATCCACTATGAGCCTCTCTTGCTCCGCTCAAGAGAAGACTCCCTCCCCTAGCCACAGCCAGGCGGGGACTCTTCCAAGAGAAGACTGACTCAAGAAAACATCTATCTCTCTGATGACAACTCTGTTTAACCTTGAACTAAATTAAGGGACTCGTTTACTTCTTTTCAAATGAATGGACTTCTTATTACTGAACTTGAAGCTGTCCCTAAATCTGTGTTATGTGGCCTAGAAAAAGGGACTATTACCATATTTAGTTATGTTTTTCTGTCCTGCCTCAGGTAACCTACCGTAGACGTGTAACCTCAGTGTTCCACCAATTTACCCTTAAATTCCTGTAGTGTCCTTAGATGTCCTTACAGTGTCCTTGAATGGTGGATGACCTTGAATGTCCTCAGTGTTGAAATTATATTGATAAATTATAGATATTAAATTAACCGATTAAATATAGATATTAAATTAACCGTTACTTCATCTACTCCGTGACACTCGCGGCATATCATGGGGATAAGGACCAGACTCAAGATTAGTAGAAGATGCTGGGATCAAGTTCTTCCAAAACATGGAAGGAGAGGATTTTGTCTACATTGACTCAATACGAGGGTTACTAGGATGAAGGGTTACTAGGACCCAGTACATCTTCCTACGCTACTCATGTAGGAATAAACATTTCCATATCATTTCAACATCCAATACAACTCGATCCCCTTACATAAATCACATACTATCCTAACACTAAAGCCGTGTAGCTGGCCTACGGGCAGGGTCGCAACTCCCTGGGGGTCACCCTGGCTCGCCCACTTAAAACCCCGGCTACCCGCATCAGTTTCGGGACATTAAACAATTTTCACATTTTAACAAAACACCAAATACGGAAAGTTACATCGTACATCATACCTTGTCGGTCCATCTTGGGGTAACTGGCGCTTTGGAATCAGTCCACATATTAATGTCCACACAATTGCATACATTCTAGTCCTTGTATCCCCGGGACCACCCCTGGTAGCCGGGAAGGGGGTCCGGGTATGATCGTAGCTCCCACCGTCGCGTCAGCGGCTCATCCCACGTCAGTCCGAAAGGGGGGTACTGGTACGACGCAGCCGGCACATCATGAAGTCCAAGGTGCCGACCCTCTCCCGCAGGGTGTTGACGCGGCGTACTATGTCGAAACGGGGATGTGGCCGCCAGGACGAAACGAAGGCTTCGAGGGGATGGGACCGGGGGTCCGGGACTGGGATGTCTCGGCGCCCCGGAGTGTATTCCCACAAGTAGTTGTGGAGGTCCCTGGTTTCCGGGGCCCCCGCCTTCTCCCTCTTCAGTAGACCCAGCACGCGGCGGAGGCCGCGGATGCTCCTCACAACTTCCCCCTTCTTAAAGCGGAGGTAGGCGTACTCCCGCTCCATCAGGTAGCGGGCGTACACCTCCCTCATGTGGCGGGGGTTGACCGCCCAGGTGTTCACCCCCGCGTGTTGGGCGCGCTCTGCCCAGGACGTCCCGTCGGGGTTGGCGACCGCACGCCGGGTCGTAACAGTCCTCCCCGACCGTCCTTGCTGGCTCCCTGGCTTCTGGGTCCCAGTTTTCTGGTTCTGCTGGCTCCGGGTCCCAGTCCTCTATTTCCTCAGCCGTGGTCGTGGTCGTTGTTGCCATTCTTGATGTTGACGTTCTTCGGGGGTAGTCGTATCGGTTGTTCTGACAGCTTTGGTCTGGCTCTAACGCCCGGGACCAGTCCTTTTATTACGTTCGGGGCGTCAACGTCCTTCTCTTGATGTATTACTCGCCGCCGGCCGATCCGGCCGCCGTCCTGGCGCTTCCCGGGGTGGCTTCCCATCCTGCGGGCCCTCCGCCTCGCTCGAGGGCCGAGATGGATCTGTGTGAAAACAGAGTATACAACACAAACCAGTCCGGAATGCAAGGACAACTGTACATATCAGATATGAAAATCTTAGTCCTAGGCTCACGAGTGGCCTTGTTCTTGGCGTTCCTTAATTCATCAATGTCAGTACTGACGGTTTCTGTTATAGGCATCTAAACAAACATATATATTGTTTACAAGCCTTGTGAGGATGATGTCTGCACGAACTGGCACGGTGATGGCAGGTGATCCTCTGGAGAGGTGCTAGTGTACGTGCTGGGGGAGGGGACTTCGCAGCTGGGGTATTGTGTGGTTGGCTGCGGCTGGTAATCCAGGTTGCACGCTGTCGTGTTGTATTTCTAAAACGATGAGAATCAAAAGGCAACATTATCGCTTGCCCCCTATTGCCGGCACCCTTTACTCGAGTCTCTTATTCCTAAACTACCAGTTCTCTTGTTTCACCAGGGGGTAACGTTAATCAATATACCTGCTCTTCGAACATGTTCGGTCGTTATATTTATATATATTTGTTTACCTATACACCTAAATACACACTATACTAACGCTAGAAGGAGGTTCTTTACTGAGCGCCTGACGTGTAGTATTTGAGGTCTAGTTGTAGTTTGGTGGAAATGAACACATATGGGTCGGGGGCGAAGGGACTGATTCGCGACCCCCAGAATCAGTCAGCGTGCGTTTCCAGAGGCCGTGGAAGACTGGGCGTTGTATGGGCAATCCTTACGGACGTGTCTTGAGTCGTTGCAAATGAAGCAACGTCGCTGATCCGCAGGCGGCCGCGGACGGGACCCTGGCAGAGTCATTGGGTCGGGAAGGAGAGGCCTCGGATCAGGGAGCTTGGAAGGATCCGGAAAGGGGCGGTAATTGGGCGTATGGGCCTGGTTTACTGTGGGACTGGGCCCAGTAGGTGTGCTACGATTTGGGACGAGTGCAGTGATTCGGTTACAGATATCCGATACCTGCCGCTCGGCGTTGCATTGTCAAGATGTCGTTTCTATGGTCAGCGAGCAATTTTGCGACTGCGGAGCTGCTATTACTGTCAGATTTGCTATCCTTGGAAGCCCCGGTATTATTACTAGAGGCGGTCTTGGCCCTACTGGCCAGATCCTCGAAGAACTGCACTTTCACCCGGGCAGCCTTCAGGGTCACGGGGTCTGTTTCACGTTCGAACTTTTGGAGCAATCTCGTCGTCATATGCGCCCACGAGCGGACACGTCAATACCTCAAAACACAATTTCACCAGAACTGTTATACCTTCATATATATATATATGTGGGGACCCTCTGGCTTGGAACTCGATACGGATCATGTAATCTTTGAGTTAACCAATCGGATTGGCTTTTCCCCCGATGAATTCTTTGAAAAATATGTTTAGACGGTGGTGAAACTGACGGGCTGCTGTCACTGGATTGCAGCGAAGCCAGTTGCATTTCTCCTGCCATGACATGCTCTTCACGTCATCATCAGTCAGATGTTTTCCATACTGATGGGCGATGCTCTGTATTACTTCTGGCCACTGCATGTTCGCAGCTAACAATGTGCAGTGTTAACAATTATTTATTTTATAATGTATAAGAAAAGTAAAAGAAATCTTGAACATACATTATGGATCACTGCGGCGGTTTCTGTTTTTTTTTTGTACATGTAGTTCTTCTCTGGAGTGTTGACTGTGTTGTTGCCTGGTGAAGACTTGTGGTTGGGACCTTCCCTTGTGATGTTGAGCTGTTCAGCAGGTGTCGTTGGGGTGCGGGTGAGACATGCTTTGTGCACAGAACTCAGGAAAGATCCTGTCTTGTGAGTGGCTTGTTCTCACTTTTCATACTTCATGGTCCTTTCTGGATGAACCCTTTTTTGTCAGTTTATTCTTAGTGTCCTACTGTCCCAATAACATTGTGTTCAGCAAGTTATTATTAATTACTACTACGTAGTTCAGATTTTGTATCTGCCTAAAAAGCTTACCTTATGCATTGCAGGAAGTAATCTGCATTCATGCAGTGTGTTCAAAACACTTCATCAAAGACAGACTGAAAGTACAAACGGTCACTAATAGGATTATACAGAACAGTACAGTACAGTACAGTCTTTTTCGAGACGGTTCGGAAATGTTGCGACATAGCTATTGCCTTTGATGAACATGCTGACCACCGTACCATGTATGTCGCTGAACTTTACAGCAGCATAGTTTTCTGACAGTCTACATTTGGAAATGTGGGGTACAGGATACAACGGATTTGAATTCTCCAGATCCCCATCGGTGGGAGCAACACGAACAAAAACCTGTACAATTGCAAAATGTGTGGAAGCCACTTGCCACACTGACAGCGTCTTTGGTCAACGCTACTGGCACATGTCCTGGCAGACGCTTGCATGAAGTACAACACTTAACCAAAACAGATCATATGATTTGAAACAAAAGCAACAGTGTAAGAATTATACCTTACAGCTCTTGAATACAAGCGAGTGTAGAACATCTCGCCTTCCTTCATCATTCAGAAAAGAGAAATACTTATGTGATGTAAATATCTGAAAAGTTGTTACTGAAGATACTGTAAAAGTAGGAGTCTAGAAAGGAGTCCACGCCACACGATATGAATATACCGAGCTCTTGCCTGCATCTATTCACATGCCCTGTTGGTGATGACAGAATCTGAAATCAATAAAACAATTTTAATATATGCCTACATCTATTATCTTCTATCGAATATGAAGCGGTTGCAGTTGGCATTGCATATTTGAATGCACAGGCATCTTTGCTAGACAGGTACAAGTCTGTCATCAAATCTTCTAGGGTTGGAGGGGAATTGTCCTTTGTCGGACTGAACAGCTGCCTTTCCACAGTGTTTATGGGCTGCCTTTCAGTGCCTTTGGACCAGTTGGGACTCCACCATTCCAAGTCTTTGATCTTTGGGGCATATGTTTTTGCACTTTTCCCAGGCTTCGTCCACTCCGCAGGCTTTGACGTACAAGATTTGTTTGTAACCCCTGACGTCCATGCATGATCCATTTGCAGGTGGAGCCCAAGCTGTAAAATAAAACTGAGTCCTGCATGCCCTTTACAAACTCCACTTATTTCTTGAAGACATTCATGAATGGCCCACACAGTCCCCACCCAAATCCTTCTTGTGCATGTGGGCATCTTTAACATTGTGGTGATCAACGAACACCATTGCTGGGGCAATACTGCTTGGGTGAGGCAACTGCAAGCAGTACAGTGCACCAACCATGCCCTCCAGAACTAAGGCACACACTGTTACGGGCTTGCCCTGGATGGCAATGTATGCCCTCATTGTCTCGTCATCAGGCTGCTTGACAGCCGAGAAGGCAGTCCTCTTCTTGGCCCGCTGCGCCGCCTCCATGTCGCTGTCCGCATCCTGGTGATGAAGCAGAAATAGTACTCCATCGCTGAGCTGATTGGTGAAGACTCAGGCCACGTGCTGGTGGAGGCAGAGGACTCGAGATGAAGTACCATCAGGGGCTGAAGGCCATATACATATGCTACTGTTTAACTTGTCATAATTCCCGTTTATTTCCTACGATATTGTTGCACACTACACAAGTCTTGTGGGAATATTAAAGTTGATTGAGAAAGAAATGCTAACCCCGGTATTTAGGCTTTTCATTATCAACAAATATAAAGTATCTCCTGTCGTTATTAGTGCATACACTGGGAAATACATACACTATATGCAAAAGTATTAAGGTTGAAATCCAGCAGTGACTTTTGTGGCCTGTCATTGGGTAGATCGGAGGAAGAACGGTACCGGACGCCATACTGGTGGAGCCAGTGAAAGTCCTTGTTTGTGTCATCGTACCCTTGGTGCTTAGCGGTCACCCCATAAGTCGATATTGTTAATCAAAGACTAGCTGATACCAATGGGGGTAGTAGACGGAGATTGCGGACATGGCCTTTTGAATCGTTGCTGTAGGGTATGTTGGTTGCTCTGTCCTGTAGGGCTTTGTCGGCTATGTTGTAGGCTGCTTCAGTGAATCCTTGAACGCGCTCCTCCAGCGTCTTCTGTCTCTTGTCCTCCTCAAGGGTTTTGTCCTCCTCCAGGGCTCCCACCACGCCAATGTCTTCCTAAGAGGTCCAGTCTTCTGGGGCTGCGCATGCTATGTCCAGTGGCATGACTGAAAAACCAGCATCAGAAAGGTTTGCGACACTTAATGTGCTGGAGGACTGTCCAGACTGGCCAACACTTCTTTTGCCTTGAAGAAGTCTTCGATTTCAGCTTTCCACTCGAGTAGACGTCTGGTCCTTACCCGCCTCTCTGCTTGCGGAGGGAACAATGAACAATAGGCCACTCATCCAACCCAGGATCATATCTTTCACTAATACAAAACAAATCTTTCGCCGCTAATATAACCAAAATACGAATTAGTTCACACTGTTTAGAAATAGAAAAGGGACGCCATAACAATGTACCAGCCACTCACAGATGTTGTCCTATTTGCAAAAATATTGTAGAAGATGAATTGCATTTTATGTTAACATGTCCAGCTTACAATGTAGAAAGACAAACACTTATGAACTCTATCACCAACAGCACAAGTATTACATTACCTGAGACAGTCTCAGATACCTTTACTTTTCTCATGTCATGCCCCGATGCAATCTCACCATATATAGGCCAATATATTTCTAACGCCTTAGTTAAAAGAAACAATATCATTTCCGAAACAATCAACTGATTGCTTACACATAACAATGGAATCAATTATATATATATCCATTATACTAGTAATACTTAAGTATAGGACAGAGTAGTATTTAGTTGTAGATTTATAGAACCCCTGTATAATGTTTGCCCGCCATTCCTTTTGTATACGATGTAACTTAAGTTCGATTCATATACAGCATGTATGTAGTACTCTTTTACGCATTAATTTAGATTTGTACCTAGTACCGCTAATTGCCATACGATGTATCCGTACATTAGTTGTGCAATAAACTTTGACTTGACTTGTCTTTCCATATGCCAACAAATATGGAATGTTGCCTTAAGAAATACGTCACATATATGTTAAAGTTTATACGTAACTAAGTGCACACAGGGAATCTTTATTTCTGGACAGTTACAACATACATACTTGACATTCTTCATCCCCTTTGCTGTAAGTGTTAAGCTGCTTGGCCGTTTCTCCGTCTTCCTTAGAAATAGAAAATATTCATGTGAGCTAAATGTCCTTTCATATGCCAACAAACATTGAATGTTTCAAGAAGAAATAGCAATTTTGACAGGATGAACTAATAATTACCTGATCAACAATTAACCTTGTCCCATGTTTCATTCTCTTGATATGGGCGTTCATAGTCTATGGGCGTTCATAGTCTCGAACCCGAAACAGCTAAACCTGAACAGTGGTCCATAGAGCTTCACGTGGTAGGCCAGGTGACGCAGTAAGTGGAAATGCATGGTTTGTGCTGCTTCACCTGTTAAAAAATTTTCCCAACATGCCCTTTGACCAAGCTGTGATGAAGTTGATAAACGTATCTAAGGCTGGTGGAAGGTAGTGTGCACTAGGACGTTTGTACTTTGACACAAACACCTGAAGCTCTTTTGGCAATTGTTCATATGTTAACTTCAATTGCGAAGTGCTTGGAATGACAGCATCCATTCAACTTCTGCCTTCAAAATCTTAGACTCAAGTGGACGTGGAGGGATTACCTGTACTTTGGACATGAACATCTGATTTCGCGTTTCGGTAGTCGTGCAGAGTCTGAATCATTCTTCGTTTCATCTGAGTGACAATATGTCTCAAATAATCTTCGGAACAACAGCACAATGAGATACTTCTTCGCATGTCTGCTCAGGAGTGGCACTCGTAATATAACGTGTTCCCTGGCCGGCGAGCTCGTTACGGACATCTCTGCTTTTGTGGTGGAAGGTCCTGTGCCTGTTGGATGGCACTGACCCGTCGTTACGGACATCTCTGCTTTTGTGGTGGAAGTTCCTGTGCCTGTTGGATGGCACTGACCCGTCGTTACGGACATCTCTGCTTTTGTGGTGGAAGTTCCTGTGCCTGTTGGATGGTACTGACCCGTCGTTACGGACATCTCTGCTTTTGTGTTGGAAGTTCCTGTGCCTGTTGGATGGTACTCACCCGTCGTTACGGACATCTCTGCTTTTGTGGTGGAAGTTCCTGTGCCTGTTGGATGGCACTCACCCGTTGTAAATACCAGCCAGATGATCTAGTTCATCGGCTTTAACCTACCAACTTGGCACTGTAGATGGTAGTCCTTGTTGGTTCTGCGTGGACGCGCCAGTGTTGCTCGATGCCTGGAACGTGAGTGGGTCCTCCCCCAACATGTACCAGGACCGCCGCCAAGGCTTCCCGAAGTGCCGGGGTCGGTAAGTCGTTTAGCTTCTTTGGCCAAACGATGTGTTCGGGCATAAACGGGGCGGTGAGCGGCCTGACCGTACCCCACTTTCCCATTGCCCGGCTGGAGCGCTCGGAGCCAACGGGGCAGTAATTTCCTGGCCTCGATGTTGCTCACCTGCGCTACCGGCACGGACGGGAGCCTGAGGTACGTTACGACCGTCACCGCCGAGTGCTGCTCCGATTGGTGCTGGGTACGGTTGTTTGGAGCGTCATTGTCATCAACTATGAGGAAACAAGTGAATCAACTTTACTCACGAATACTATCATATGTTATTATGGTTTTACAATAGATTTGGGGTTGTTTATGCACATGTAATACTAGTAATGCATAGACTTCACAAAAGCGACTATGATAAAAATGACATGGCCATGAAAAGAGAAATGCAACGTACATCTACTACTAGTATTCTGAGACTGTTTGGGCATTCTCGTTAATTGTAAATTAGAACATCTTGCAAATAAAAGTCAGACTTTCATCAGAAAAAAGTCACTTACTTTGTGGCTGAAGAAACCGCTGGCAAGTCTGCTTGACGGGCTTCAGGAACGGCTTGAAAGCGGCGTGGAGCTCCGGAGGGCCATAGAATTTGAAATTTCCCTCTGGATCAGAGGAAAAGCCAAAGGACACCAAATGGTTTTCGTAGGCCTGTCGAGTCTGGGTCAAAAAGTTTCCGGAGTATTTCTTACACAACCTCCTCATGTTTGACTTGGACGACATGGTACAGAAATGTAGTTACAGTATTATTAAAGCGGATTGATGTTACCAATAAGTTGAATACCGTTAATGCGCTTCTGTACTATTTGGTTCTGGACAAGCCCTCTTTGTTGTATTCACCTCTGGTCTGCATGAAAGTCGCATGCCCCCCTTCCCATGAATGGATGTTCTGCGCATGGTAGTTCCGTAGTGCCTTCATTCTTCTGCTGTAGGTCTCGGGATCAGTCCCACTCTGCACAAGTGCAGCGAAATGGTTGATCTTCATTTGCTTCATGCATTTTGGATTGAGGCAGCCACAAGTGGGTGTGTGTTTTTTGCACTGGCACTTTAGCTGACTCAGTTCGTAGAACGGATGTTTCTTTCTTTTAGTAGGCGTCAGAGAAGCTTTTCATCACTGCAAGCTTGTCGAGTTGTTTCCCATGTGCCGTGCCGACATATCCCCCGCAGTACATCAGTGTTGACAAAGAATAAAGCCTTCTAATATAGCATATGTTACTCAGTGGTAAAGATTTCAGGTACTCTGATGGAGAAAGGAAAATTCTTACCCTGTGTCGTCTATTTGTCCGTTTGGTCCGGTCTTGAACCTCTTCTGTCTTTCCCTCACTGGCGACCGTTTCCTTCCGCCGGATGTTGTAATGGATGATGCGGCAAGCTTCTATTATAGAGAAGAATAATTGCAATGTCAATATTATACTGACTACATTATTTTATAAATTAGATTGCACATCTTTTATTTGCCAATTTTTTACTTGTCGGTCTTCGAACTCTTTGATGAGGTTCCTGTCTGCTTCTTGCTTTTTGTTTTTCTTCTGCAGGTTTTGTTCATGTTCTTTGGCCCTGTTTTGTAGCTTTCGCTCCCTTTGCTGACTCGTATGTCTCTCCTTGTACTTAACCTGCCAAACTTTCCTGTCTGACCTTCAACATGATGGCTTTGTACCTTACATGATCTCTGTGGCGAGAGCCTTCAGCCAGGCAGCAGTTGCTTTTACTTTGAACATGAGTTGGCCTTCTGCTGCCATCATGCTGATGGAGGGTTTGGACTGCCACAGGTGAGACAAATACCCGGAGTCATTTTCGCCCCTTTTATTACTTTTGTCGGTTGTTGCCGTTTCTTGCCTTGTAGCAGCTAGGACGGTATTAATGGATCTTATAGTGTCACCACTGCTACTTTTGGCAGGTAAAAAGCATGACGTTCTTGATCTTGTAACACTTTGTCAACAAGGAATTAACCTTATTCATCGCGCATCTTGGCAAACAAACTGTACTAGATTATACATTGTCGAGTGATATCACTATTCCTCACAAAGCTTCTTTATGTCCAGTAAATGTATCTTCTCCATTCTCTGACAACAATAAACTTTCTATAAAATTACAAGTCACTACAAACATCATCAAAAGGTTAAAACGAAACTCAAAATGGCCCTTAGTTGGGAGCCACTATGGTTGGGAGTAACGACACAACAGAAGTAAAAGAAACACCTAGCATGAATTAACTTTACCAGTGTATGAACACACAGAATCACAAACTACATATTAACAGATGCAGACACTTGCTGCATCATCACCTTGACCACTAGCCGGTCTCGATAGTCACTATTCATCCAGTTTGGTTTGCGGTACAGGCGCCCCATACTTCTTGTTCTCTCTGACCTCCAGTGTTGTCTTGTTCTCTCTGACCTCCAGTGTCCCCTTCAGAGAGATGGCATGGTCCTCCCCGCAGTTGGGTGCTTGCAGAAGGAACCTGTTAAAATCAAAATAGAATTATATTACACTTCTATCTTGAACATATATAGATGTATTTTGTCAACTTTTACCTACACAACTTTCAAATGAAGTGGACGGGCAACACCAGGACACAAAATACACAAGTTCGATGCGGCTCGGTTGTTACCCACAGGCGTACGATCAAAGTATAGAAAACAACTTTTTTCAACTTTGAAAGACATTTATTGAAAATTAATACAGGCTAAAGAGAGCTAATTGGAAGTCGTGGTGACAAAGTTCTAATAAGTCTGATATCTTACAGCAATTATATAGCATACTACTAATATGTACAGGTCCTGGTTCTCGCTTCTGAACACACTAGTTTCAGGTGCAAACAGATATGAAGCTTATAAAACATGGTTTTTATCGAGTTGCATGTAATAACTAGGGTATTTAAAGGTAAAGTACTTACACAGAAGCTGTTTTAAGTAGCCAATTTTATACATGAAAAAACAACAAATTGTGAAAGGAAATCTAGAGCTGTGGCATGCGTAAGTTCAGATGTCAGTCCGTTCCGTTGTCAGCAAAACCTCAAAGTCAAAGTCGCCAATCCGGGACACGTGGAAGACGGGATTCTCTTGGTCCAAATGCGTGAATGGAGTCCACAGAATGAAAACACATGGGGGTGTCAGACTGGAGGCTCTCCTTTTGGTGATCAAGATGTTGCACCAGGTCAAGCAGGTTCTTAAATGGACCAAGGTCATCCTTGAGCAACTGCAGTATCACACAAGGGTCATATCCATCTGGGATGGGGATGGAGGGAAAGTTACCATTACTTGTTCTTGCGTCTTCCCCCTCAGAAGACAACATGCACTTAGAAATATTCGGTATAACCAGATCTTTCAAGACACGGACTCGACACTCATAGAACTTGGTCACAAGGGGATGTGGTTTGATTACGTGTCTTGTGTAGCCAGGCAACACACGGAAGGAGTCAGATGAACTTGCCCTCGTATAAGCAGTGTACTGCTGGCCCGGAACAAACATATGGATGTCTGCAACTTCTACATTGTTTAGTGTACTACCTTGGCTCTTGTGGACTGTCAATGAGAAGCCAAGTTGCAGTGGGTATTGCCACCTGGATGCAATCAATCTGCCGTTGTCATAATACCCGAACATGTGTTGTTCTATAATATGGGTCTCCCCGGACTGAAATGTAATCAATGGGTTGCGAACTGTTTATAGACGACGTCATGTTACCAACCGTATCAGCAAAAAACGTATTGAAGTATGCGAATGCCGCCTACCCCTTGATCACAATACCATCAATTGTGATGACGGCACCGGCGTTATTGTCAGGCCTGTGGGGATGATAGGGGGAGTCCGGTGCTGTCTTTTTCCGCCTGCTGCTTCAGTGGCCATGTCGGCTGCCTTTCCTAAGATCAAACAAATGTAGACTTGGAATAAATACTAAAGTAGCAAGGGCTATGCATCAAATGAAAGAAAAACGAAAGGTTTACAGACAAAAACACGCAGCTCTCAGGGCTCTCAGCTGTTAAAGACAAGAAAGTAAACAAGAAAGCAAAATATCAATCAAGTTAAAGGCAAACAGCATAAAGTTCATGCAGTTCCCAAGCAATTTTTAGGTTTCTTTTCTTCACTTCTAAAACAAGAAAGCACACTTTGCACATTTTTGAATGCATTTTATTAATTAAATTCTTTAAATGACTACTGGCTAACGTATCTAAAAGCAGGGCTGCTAATAATGCAAATACGGATATTGCACACTGCAATGGTTTCACATCTACACACCTTCTGCAACACGTCCAAGTTCCTGAAGACTCGGACCGAATCTGCTGCAATGGGTGCACCTTTGTGCCAGGCTTTCGACGCCTTGTTTTTTTTTCGTCCAACTTCGCGTCCATCCCTTCTCCCAGAGACCTGTTCCCATTGGTCACTGATTCTGTTCTCTGCATGAAGACCTTTAAATCTTCAAGGTACATGGCCCTATCCATGGCGTCAAACATATCGATTAACTGGTACTTGGGGTGGTTCCTACCACTGAAAAGGGGGGAGAACGTTTCAACACCTGACTATACATATTCGGTGTTATTCCTTCTGGTCCCCACGTGGAAATTTTGGATGGCTATTATATCAAAACCATAGAGGTGTATTTGTTCTTGCAGGAATGTCACGTTGGGGTTTCTGAAGTCTTTGCACCATTCGTAGCAGAATAAGAACTACAATCATTTTACAGGCATAAGCAAAGTTCATAAGCAAAGTGTATAGAACGATCAACTGTTTTACAAAATAAAATATCTCAATAAAAGATTGACATCCAGTTCATGTCAGGATCTGAATGTACAGTACCTGATTGCAGTCTTCAGGTCCATGTACAACAGTCCCGGGTAAAGCAGGAGCCTTGCTTTGTTGCGCATTTGGTCGTCATCTTTTCGCCACTTCCCAGGGAAGACGACATCCTGTACAAATGCATTTGCAAGTTTGTCAAACTCTAGCGGCGTCTGACGCTCAAAATGGTCCTCGGGCGACTCCAAACCTAGAAAAGCGGCTATGGCAAAAGAACTCGTCTGATGTGGCGAAGTTCTTACACCCCTTATCTGCTCTTGTTCTCCCGATGAAGGCCCGTTTCTGGGACAGCGAGCCGATCTCTGTTGGTCGCCCCCACGTTGCCAAGGTGATTGTCTTTAGTGTCTCCCACAAGAAGTGAAAGCCTGGCTGGCACTGCACTTGTGCTGGCTGTCCCTGGCTGTGGTGCTTCAGCTGGAAGGTGGGAAACGTAATTTTTAACAACCAGCCAAACACAAGGTAGGAAAAATTTTTACTTAAACGGGTATAGAATGTTAGTATATAGAAGTAAATTTCCACGCCACAATTCCAGTAGTCAAGATGAGGTTGACAAGTTAGTAGGCCCCTGTCCTTTACAGTGTGTCCGCTGGGGGTAATATCTAGTGGTTTGCCCCCACCATATATGGTTTGTAATAATACTGCATTTGGAGAATTTGGGTTTTCCCAGTTTCTTGTGGACGTCTTCTGCAATGATGTTTTATACTAGCTCCTGTGTCAATCAAGAAGGTTACATCTGTTTTATCAATCAGCACCCTTGCATGAGGAAGCTTTGATTTGCCTGGAATGTCTGCCACTTGGAAGGTGTAACCCTCGTATGTTTCCTCGCTTATATGCTGAGAAAGACACTTGATAAAGCTGATACATGTACTTTGCATATGCCATTAGTATGCTGTTATTACATGTCTGAAGTTCCAGGTCTTTGAGAATTCCCTGAACTCCTCTGATGCAAACTGGGGTCCGTTGTCGGTAACAACTTCCATGGGAATTCCATGTTTCCTAAATGTTTGCTTGCATTTGTGTATCACATTCCACATTAGTTCTCGATACTGTCCGTGCCCAGCCTCTTCAACTCCTTGGTGTAGCTGTTCTTAATGGAGCAGAGGGTGCTCTCATTTAGCTCGCGACCCACTTCAGCTGACAGCCGCCTTGCCGCCTTTGATGTGCCGACCTCCACGCACATTCTGGCGATCCTGACTCTCATCTGAGGTGGCCATACGTGTCGCGCTTTCTCTTGCGGCTTGCTGACTCGGCGATCACCCTCTCCACCTCCCTGTTAGACGCTGACGTTGCCTCTGGGTTTTTGGTGTCCATGGGGTTTGGCAGTCCGGCGTGGTGAAAGGCTTCATTGACGGATTTGCTTGCTTCAACCAGGCCAACATGTTGCACACAGTCTCTCGTCTCACACGTCTCAGTATGTATGCATCAGCAAATGCTCTACATCTTAGATCCACGTAGTATGTTAGCACAGTCTCCAGCAGTGTTATGCTAGCACTCTCAACCTGTTAAGCACTATCAGCCTCAGTACTTCTTCACCAGGAAGGCACCCAGTCCCCTGAAGTTGGGGCCAGGTACCTCCTTCAGTTTCATCAGCCCGTCTATCGTAGCGTCCACATTTGTATCAATGTGGCTGAAGTCCACCTCGGTTCTCTGTAGAAATAAAAACTAAATCAACATTGATATCAATATGCTTCTAGGGTATTGCCATAAAAAAAATACAATATTATAGCGCATATCATTCTGTAAGAAGTAGATCTGTCTAATATTACAAACTGTATGATGTTTGAAAGTACATGTCATTCAGTCCCATGTTAGAAAGAACATGTATAAATATTACTGCTGCGCATGTCACAGCTCAGGAACCCAATAGTCGATACGGCTTCTACAGTTACACCAGGTTGCTTCAAAAGCTGATTTGTCCAAGCGGTAATGCCTACTCACATAATTTTGGATCTTCTCTACTTTGCTTTCGTTTAGCTGCAGTTTCCCTTGTTTCCCCCTTACATTTCTGCTGACTAATGTAGGTCAAAAAATCATTCTTCTAGCACATAAGACAGCAAAATTTCCACCTACTCCCGAATCTAGCAATGTGTAGAGGAGTCCTTCTCTTCCAACGGAGGCGAAGGCTTTCTTATTAAAGTCAACGAAACAGGAATAAATACGTCTATTTTTCTGAAAGATATTTGCTTAGAAGTGTGTCTATTACGAAGAGATTGTCGCTCGTTCTGAATTTGGTCCTAAAGCCAGCTTGGTTGGGCGATATAAGTTTATTTTCATCTAGGAAAGTGGTGAGGCATTTCCATAAGCCTTGCCATTCTTGAGGTTTGAGATTTCATTCCTCTGTATCGGAACGTCTAAGTTGTTATCGACTATTAGTGCGTCTTCCAACTCAGATAATTTATTTTTGATCTGAATTTCGAAACTGCTGGGGGGTTCTGTGGCATTGAGTTGAAGATTCTCTCCATACAGTTCTTTAAAGTGGTGGTGGAGATATTCGTCCGAATGTAAATACCCATTCAGTCTCTCTGCCTCATTCTGCCCTGAATCGTCTCTTGCCCGGTGAATACGACAGAGCAGGTTTGTGGAGTGAACTACCCTCTCTGCTGCTCGAAATCGTACCTGAAGATTTAAGAAAATTCCCTTCGTTTCATCCATTTGTGCCACCTGTGTATATGTAATTTGATGTTTCTTGGAGTCTTGAAGAAACAGATAGAAAGCAACTGAAAACTACTGGTTTTCTTCTGAAAGCTTTTACTGTGTCTGTGACCAAAATACTGTACTTCAATTCAAAGAGCGGTAACAGTTCATTCATAATGCAGGATGTTCCCGGCTTATGCAATAGTACAATACATGACAATGATTAATTCCTTAACAAAATGTCAACACCATGATATGCATCAAATTAGACATATTATAAAGATACTTACTTCAAAGTTGGACACCCCCACACCTGCATCCGTCAACCCAAGTAGCTGGGGGCACGGCTCTGGCAAACGGGAACGGGACAGGAATTGCAAGAAGTTGGTACAAGATCCGATGAAGGAACAGTAACCTTACCAGAGCGTGCGTGTTTCCTGTGGAAGCGGACAGTGCAACGGTCACTTCTTCACGATGGTATGGGCCCTGTCCAGGACTTATCTTCCAGCTGCAATCTCGTTGCCTGGCAAACTTCTCTTCACCCCACTCTTGAATGGCGCGTTGACATTGTTTCTTCCAGGACTGTATGCGTAGAAGTTCATACTGCTGGAATGGGCCGTCACGGTTTTGTGTGACTTTCAGAACGTCTTCCTTCATGGTGCAGTCCATAAAGTACACTGTGCTGTCCTTCACCCCGCTACACAGCTTTCGGATAGGCTTACTTTACTGCGTATTGTCTACCAGCACCACCTCGAAGTCATCGGGGCACTCCCTTCTCAGGCGCATCAGGTTTGAGCTCCAAGTTGTCCCGTTTGTGCCGTTTTCCAGGGGGAATGGGAACATAGAAGTGGTTTGCAGTTCAAGCTTGTGAAATTATGATCATGTGAAATTACAACATACATGTACTTTACATTTGACACCCATAAAAAAGATATGGACAAGTCAAACACTCAAAAGTGCAAAATACAAAAAGTACAAACGTTATTTACAATTACAATTGCAATTGAATAAAAATATAAATGCAACCAAAAAATACAAATGTTCAATGCAAAAATACGAAAGTTATTTATAATTCAACGGTATCCAACCGGTTCAGTTCAAACTCTTGAAGTGCAAAATATAATATTGCATCACAATAAAAAAAATACTTGGAAAATACCAAAAAAATGGGGAAAAGTACAAAAGTTATTTGCAATACACAGGTCATACATTTCACGGGTCATTCTCTCTCACATAGTTGATAACCGGTATCCAAACGGTTCAGTTTAAAATGTTGAAAATGCAAAATACATTGCATCACAATAAAAAGATACTTGGAAAATACAAAAAATGTTAAATAGGGAACGGTACAAAAGTTATTTGCAATACACAGGTCATACATTTCACGGGCCATTCTCTCTCCCATAGTTGACAACCGGGCCGTAGATACTGGCGCATGTGACGCCTCTAACAGCCGTCCCTGGAGGTTCTTGTAGGCCGTCCGCTGATACCGACGGAGCTGGCCCTCGCATACAACAGAACTCCAGATCTACCTCCTCCCTGACCAGTCGCCGTAGAACTCCCTTGTGATCTCTGAAAATAGAAAAAAAAATTAGATGCTAAAAAAACAAGAGAAGCCATTATCATTATGTATCTGAATTGCCATTGGAGGTTCGTCTTTCAGCTTTGCCCCTTGCGCTTGCAAGTCCTTCGACAGGGTTTTCACAGTGTCTATGATGGGAAGTAGGTATACTTCTTGTTTGGCTTCTTTGTTTCACCGTTATATCGCGGTGCCTCGCACACATGACAATTTCTTGCGTTTGCGTTTTCCCCGGCAAAAAGGACAGTCATTCGGGCACGCATCGTAGACAATTGATTGGGCAACAGGTCCTTCACTAGCGAAATCGCCTCTGTATGATGTTTGAAAGTACATGTCATTCAGTCCCATGTTTGAAAGTATATGCATAAATATTACTGCTGCGCATGTCACAGCTCAGTTTCCTCCTCAGGAACACCCAATAGTCGATACGGCTTCTACAGTTACGCCAGGTTGCTTCAAAAGTTGGTTTGTCCAAGCGGTAATGCCTATTCACATAATTTGGATCTTCTCTACTTTGCTTTCGTTTAGCTGCAGTTTCCCTTGTTTCCACCTTACATTTCTGCTGACTAGTGTAGGTCCAAAAAACATTCTTCTAGCACATAGGATAGCAAAATGGGCTTTTTATGCATTAGGCTTTGATTTTATTGCTTTTGTGCATTGATGCTTTGATTGTGCTCGCATCCCCTTTCCAGACTGTAGCCATTCTCATGTCGGCCCTGTCTTCTTTTTTTACCCCAGTGCTTTGGCCTCCGCTGCTCTGGGCTGTGGCTGTTCCTTCGCTACTCCGCTACGTTGCATGTAATAACAAGCTATGTCACATGCTACGTAGTTACAACTCTAGAAATGATGTATAAACTACAAGATAGTTGGCTGAAATCTGCTAAATTTCGAGACAGAAGTACAGTCGGAAGTTTAGCGTTACATGTGGTACAAAATGTAAGGCTTTTTTTGCGTGCTACAGTCGGAAATTCTCACGGAAATGGAACCCAAGCCAAGTTACAGTACTACTAGTTAACAATAGGAACGAAATGGCGTCAGGAATTTGTGGAAATTTACGAGTGAAATACAGTTCAATGTTACGTGTGATGGCTGATAGTCTATCGAACCTTCTGGATGGCGTCCCGGATCCCTCTGCGCTCCCAGCCTCGGCCGATGACGTCTGTCTTGGCGGCAAGCCTGCCCATGGCTCCCAACAGCCAGTTAGCGTGCAGCGGTTTGATGGCGGACAGGCGCAGGTAAACCTTGATGTTCTCGATGTCTGTGCCGTTCTCCAGTGCCTTTGCCACTTTCTCAGCGTAAAAGTTGGTGAAAGACTGGGTCAGGTCCTTCTTCAGCGCGTTATTGATGCACCCGTCCGAGTCGAGGGGTTGCAACTCGCCGGTACAGCTGGCCGGGACGAACACGGGGCGAATGTTGGCCTCTCTCAGCTTTGCTAGCAGTCCGGGAGTGCGATGTGCTTTATAGACGTCAAAGATGGCCAGGCCGGGGTGGTCCTCGTCCAGGCCAAGTCGTTCTCGCTGGGCGGCCATGTACGGGGCGACAACACTGTCCACGTATCGCTCCATTCTGTCCGCTGTACTCTAATAGTATGTTAGCACAGTCTCCAGCAGCGTTATTCTAGCTCTCTCATTTGTGACGGAGCCTGAGGCTAGGTTACACCAGTACTTGTTTACTTTGACATCGGTCTCAATGTTTCTTATGAAGTTATCTTTCATACTAGTCAACTCGCCATGACAGAGTTGTTGTAAATTTGCTGTACCCCTGACAACTTTCTCAGTACGGAAAAACAAGTACACCTCATCTGTTACAGCGAATAGCCCTCCACGGTTTTCAGTGTTGATCCATCCTTGTGTATATTGCAGAAAAGTTGTGTGTGTGAAGTTGGTAGATGAAACTCTCCATTATTGTAAAATAGACACTGAATTGTGCTAGCTTATTGTTAAGTTTCTGGTAGGGCCTTAATGCATGTGGCATATAGCCAGAAACGTACCTTAGCAACTGCGCTTCAGCATTTGTCATGTCAATACTGGTGTCTGTATCATTAGCAATGGGCACATCAGCACTGTGCTTCTATTTCAAGAGGCCTTCTAAAACTTTCTTTGTGACAAACTGGTGCAGTAAAGAGGATGGTTAAAAAAATTCTCTTCGTTTCATCCCTATGGCCCACCTGTGTATATGGGTCTCTCTCTAGACCGTGTATATGTAATTGTTATGCATTGTTAGATATTTTTTCAATGAGTTTAGTTTTGATAATCAGCTACTTATATTCTTCATGAACTGGTCAATGTCAGCAGCTGTGTACTGTATGTTCGCCACGGTCGCATTCTTCTCCAGGAAGGCATCCAGTCCCCTGAAGTTGGGGCCAGGTGTCTCCTTCAGTTTCTTCAGCCCGTCTATCGTAGCGTCCACATTTATATCAATGTAGCTGAAGTCCACCTCAGTTCTCTGAGCTGTAGAAATAAAAACTAAAGTAATATATTAACATATATGTCAGGAAATGAGCCGGGGTTGATCTCAAAGAACTCCGTTTAATACCAGACTGCTGCCCTAGTACAGGCCAACCGGACCTCTCTCTCCAGCCTGGGCCCTGACTGACTCACGCCAGCACCCACGCTCTGCCTTATGGGCCCCCTCAAAACTATTCTACGTATCCCATCACATCTGCCCCTTTTTCTCTTCATTGAAAATACTACTTTCAATCACAAAACTCTAACTCTATGGTCTCCATACTTGTAACCCAGATCCGGCGGTACACATGCATTATATTGTACAAAACTATAATAAAAAGAAACTGGATCCTACATAGATAGATATATATATGTCAGTTCACTAAAGTCCAGGTAGTGGTCGTCTGTAGGAACAGGTTGACTACCAGGCGTTCCATCTACTTAAACTTTAGCAACGGCTAAACAACTTCTAAGAATGAATTAGCACTACATAAACAAACTAGTACAAACGACAACTTAACATGCAGAAACACTTTCTAACAACTGTAAAAGGCCTACGATCCTACGTGATCACATGACACTAGAGAGTCGTATTGAGCAAAGGGCATAGTGTCTTATTGTCTCAGGCCCTGGACAGAGCGTCGGCGTTGGCATTGGCCTTTCCCGCCCGATGCGTCACCACGAATCTGTAGGGCTGCCTCCATCCCCCGACCTTTTGTCGGGAGAGCCTCTCCTCGATCACGTGCTTTCTCGCTGCCGTGTCCATCGGATTGGCGCCACCAAAGATGCGCCACTGGGACTTCCCCGGTGCTGGCAGGTGAGGGCTCCCAACTGGTTTCGTACGTCCCGCCAGCTGTAGTTTTGGTCTACCACCGACATACATGTAGTTGTAAGACCGTGGCCGGGTGACGCCACGATCATAACCGTTACCATAACGACGCAATGCTTGTCCCCTGTTAGCAGAGGCCTCCCTCCAGTCGCTGGTGACCCAGCCCTTTTTCACCCCGTATGGCTCCAGCTTCCCAGCCGCGCACAGCTGCACCAGTTTTGCCAAGTGAGGAACGTCCCGTCCGACAATAGCAGGGCGCGGCAGGTTTGCATTGACCCTGTAGCTCCGGTTGCCTACACGGATCTCTACCTGCGCGGTGGGATACATTTTCTCCTCCCCGTGAACACAGGTGATTCCACCTTGATCTTCTGCGATTTTTCCCACATCCACCAGGTCTCCTCGGATTAACGACTGGGTGCTCCCAGTGTCCAGCAACAGAGGGACCTTCTTTCCCTCCACCTGACCTGCGACGATGAAGGTTGCCTGTTGCCCGGCCTTCCCTCCAGTACTAGTGAAGAAGGAGCTAGCCCCAGTGGGTCGCGCCTCCTTAGACACCGGGCAGTCCCTTGCAAAGTGGCTGGGGTCACCGCAGGTGTAACACGTAGCTATCCCATGCACTCGCCGTCCCGAATTGGGCGCGGTTGCGAACTGGTATTGCCTTCTTCTCCTCCTCCTGTAGATCTGTCTAATATTACAAACTGTATGATGTTTGAAAGTACATGTCATTCAGTCCCATGTTAGAAAGAACATGTATAAATATTACTGCTGCGCATGTCACAGCTCAGTTTCCTCAGGAACGAGCTATTTCCGGAGACCGTGGATTGTTCAACTCCACGGCCGTGGAATTGACCACTTTTAGTGGTGAAGTCCTCGGCCGAGAAGGGACTTAGTCATAATGCCCGCGGTAGCAGAATTTATGACTAAGTTCCCCCACGGCCGAGGACTTCACCACGAAAAGTGGTCAATTCCACGGCAACGGACTTATCGTCATTGAGAGAAGTCAAAAGAACGACAGACGAGAAGCAAGTTTATTTTGAAACAACCCATACAACTGTTCAGATCATGTTCTGCAAATTGTATAATTGTATAGCACTATATTAACAGTCGTATCCAGTTTTATCAACTATACAGTTAACATGGTCATACGATCAGTCCATTCAGTTACGATCAGTCCATTCAGTTCAATTCCTGTTTTATCGCGAAAGAGCTGCACAAAAGTCAAGTTCTTTTCAATTTACAATGCTTCGCTATTTACATCGGCGTGTACGGCACTTTCGGCACGCGAGTCCTCTTCTCCGCCGGAGTCGCCATAACATGCGCGGGTCGCCGCCTCCGCTTTCTCCGGCGGATGACTGGACTCTCCTCGTCGTCACTGTCGGTGTCGTTGGTGGGTTTGGGGTCCGTCGAGTCGTTGTCGACTTCGATGGTGACGTCGTCATCAGATGAGCTGGAGTCGTCATCACACGAGCCGGGGGAGTCGTCATCAGATGAGCTGGTCGAGTCGTCATCAGATGAGCTGGTCGAGTCGTCATCAGATGAGCTGGAGAAGTTGTCATCAGACGAGTCGGGGGCTTGTGTGGGGCACTGCTGGTTGGGATCGATGTTCGTGCGCCTAGGGTGTCCACCTTTGTAGTATGTGTTAGGGTCGAACCCCGTCTCGGCGATGGCACACTTCACTACTGTCTGCAGGATCCGCTGCCACTCACCTGGAAGTTAGGCACGTGTCTTACGACGGGCGAGATGACCTTCTGCATAAATTGGACAACAAGTCTCAGTCTGACCGTCCCTGTTTGAAAGTGTCACCTGCATAGGGAATATGTACAAAAAAAATTAAACCAGGAGTCTATTTTCAGCTAACTGGGATTGTTGATAAGATTATATGCAGTACTAGTCTTTGAAACAAAAAGCAATGTCTATGATTTGTGCCAAAGAAAGAAAGAAATAAAACACTTACCATGGCATCTTCACCTAGAAGTCTTTTTAACTTCGCCTTCCGTTCGGAAATCGCCCTTGGAACGGTCTCCCCCAAGTCCCTCAGGGCTTTTGTTGCCTGAGGTCCTTGGAGGGCGTCGATGCAGACCTGGCTGTTGTTGCCAACATCATTGATGATGTTGGCCATGTGGAGGGGCAGGCCTCTTATGGCTGTCTTCAACTCCTTGGCTGTAATGGTTAGATACAAGAGTCATTCTTTCAGTATGAGATAAAATTTTGTGAAACTTTACTAAGTTCATTCTTTACATCAAAATTTATATGTTAGAGAAGAATAGCTGTAATCCAAACTTACCAGTTAGTGTTTTCCACTTGTATGCACTCGGTCCCAGTGCCGTGCCCTCTTTCCTGATCCAGAAGCTGACCCCAATGTCAGACATGGCTTTCTCCAGGGCCGCAGTTCGACCCTGGTCAATGGTCCAGCCCATCAACTGGAAAGGAAAATCATTGAAACTTGTTGATTGATGCACTAATTTTGTACTAATTCTCATGTTTTATTTAATGTTGTTTCTTACCATGTGGATAATAATAAATTGTAGTGAACTATCACAACTTTTGATTCTACTTAAAGGTTTAATGTATGTCAATAAACTACTTGTATTTTAATTACACCTCAGAAGTATGTGTACTCTTTCTGTGGCAGTTTGGCCAGAGCAATTGGCCAATTTTCTGTGTTTGGTCACATTTCTTGTGAAATGCTGAATTTGATCATGCTTGGTTATCAAATGAAAATTGTAATATCATGACACATTACCTGGTTCAGGAGTTTTCCTCCAATCCTTAGAAACCTGAAAAATGATAGTTTGTTAACCATTAGTTTGCTTCTTTGCTGCATTATTTCAATTACAAATGATTTAGCTTGGAAAAGAAGTTTGCTTGTAACTCACAAGTGAAGCGTATCGATGATGACGTTGTCCCATGATATGTTGAAGACTGGGTGCTCTTTGTAACCACGGTTGTCTGTCTGTCCAACACACCGCTGTGCAGTCTCCTGTGACCTTAGTTCGAATCCTAAAAGCAACAAAAACTCTATGATGAACAATCCAAACAATCTTACAATGAGAAAATGCAGCAGAAGGATCACTACATGAAAACAGCCTCTATACAACTGACATTGTCCAAATAAAGAATATCCGTACCCTGTCTAAACTGGCCTATCTTGTCCTTTGTGCAGTGGCACAAGGCACAGAAATAGTTACCTGCGAGAGATGTCAGAAAAAGATAGGTGTTAGGTAGCACATCATGTTTGGTCGAATGCATCAATATGTTCAAGAAATAGAAATAATAGAGTACAATACTATGTACTCATATGATGTGTTGTTAGTTGTACCTTAACATAAGTAACAACCCATGATAATGCAAGTGTATTTTCAGAAAACTGTGCCTACCAGTTGGGCCAACAAGGCCCATCATGATGGCCAGGGCTTTCCAGTCACTGACTATGTACCTGTAAGGAAAGAGGTGTGCTTAAATTAGTCTGAGGTATTGTTCATTAGACAAAGAATTAGAAATTACAATAGGAGCGTAAGCATTGACCAGAGCACTCCCACTGTACAAACACTAACTACACATACCACTTAATCTTCACATGCTTCTGCACCCCTCCTGGCATGTCCAGGTAGAGCCCATTCTGCTGGAGGGCTTCCATTTCCCGGAAGACTCTGTCTCCCACCTGGATCTGCTCTTCACGATGGTCAGATTGGGCCCAAAAGTCCCACTCTGCTACTATGGAGATCGAATCCCCCGAACCCGCGAATCTTGTTCGATATGACGTCATTCGAATAGAACGGGCGTTCGATCCGGGGTTACCCGCGGTCATTTACAGTAAAGCCGCTACAACCGGCTACTTCAAGCCCTTTTTTACTTGGGAACCACGGAACAGGAAAAATACACCTTTCCACAAATATGAACCGTTTTCAAAACATTACATCTATGCCGTGATTTAATTGTGGATATGTAACATGTAACGAAGCTACTGCCGTCATCGTGGGTGACCTTGAAGGTCAGAATTCTTGTTGACGCTGTTATAAAATCCAGGTCCCCATATCCAAGTGGCACAGCATGCGTGCAAACATGGTATTTTAACCACTCCCAAAAATCGTTCAAATTACCTCATTGAGGGCTTGTTTGGAAGAGGAACGATTTCCGCAGATTTCTGTCTTAGGGATTTTTTAAATATGGCCGCGATTATGAATTATCGGTATTTAAAGTTAAAACACTGCGTTTTTAGCTCTTCTTTTGACTGTAAGTCGAGTTTTAGTTAAAAAATAAAAAAATCCTAAGACAGAAAGTTTAAATTTACTGTAATATTTCTAAAAATCCAAAAATCTAACCTTATTTTTAATTTTCGGGGCCTCTTAAAATCAGTTGTTTGGTTCTCGTGAACCCTTTTTGAAATCCGAAATTGATCTCATTTGGAAGCAAATGTACACAAAGTGGAGCAAAGGCAGTGCAAGAATAACATTTGAGGTAAACAAAATCACTTATTACATTTTATTTTGACGAGTATTTACTCTCCAATTACTTTTGTTTATTTTCGTATTTTACCCGTTGCCCCCGGGCCGGCCTGGGACTCCCGCGCGGCCACGTTCGAACACGTTCTGTAACCCGATACCTCCCTAGTAATGCGACTTTTAGCCTAGCAACCGACCGCCGTGCTTGATAGTCTTCCTTTCCTACAAAGGGAAAGGCAATGGCACCTGTCAGAATATGTTACCAATAGTTGCTAAAACACATAGTTGATCACACATGAAAACATGTGGACCGACACTTTGAGTACCCTTATGTACTGAATTGACCAGATTGAAGTGCACATACCACTGTAGAGGAATACACAGTATTCCTCCTTCACAGTGCGAGGACGCTTCTGGGCCTCAGCCACGCTCCTTACGGGTGTTATGCAGGCCATCACCGCCCCAATGATGTTATTTTTCGCCTGTGGCCGCCCATCTATCCCGTACCGGAAACAGACCTCGGGTTCATCTCCTTGGAGGAGATGTTGGTTGGCAGGCATCATCAGGTGGTGTTTAATGATGCCTGCCACACTCCTAGAGGCACCATTCCCATCCCTGGCCTGTGGTGTAAATATTGTATGTATGAATTACTGGTTGTGCATAAGTATTACATGTATACTGTTTGCTATTATGGTGAAATTTTCTGGAGATTCTACTAGTAATTTGAACACACACTAAATGAGACAGCACAATACATAATGAGAACAATTCATACATGTGGGATTTACCAAGGTTTCTTTGAACATGCACTGCACAGAAAGAACTACCTTTAGCTTGAGATTAACCAACACTAAAAACATTGGAAGGCTGAATATCATACATTTTCTTCCAACTGGTAAGGGATGAATGAGTTCTGCTCTCTCTTCTCCTCTTGTAGCCAGCTAATGGGGGGGATCATCTCTCTGAACTTCATGTGAAGCTCGTGCCATCAGAGACAGAGGCCTGGTCCTTGAAGTGGACACACCACCGGACCAGGTCTCTGGTCTCGTCTGCCTGGTGGCGGTAGCCGCGGCCTCTCACAGGTGGGTCTGGGGGCAGCTGTCCTCGCCGGTCGTGTAGACCCTGGGGCCATTCTACTTCCAGCTTCACCCCATCATCTGTCCGGAACGTGACCTAGACATTGAGAAAATAACAGTTTCAACATTCTCGTATAACATTCTCATATAGCTATTTCTAGAATCATCAGAAGTTCGCAATCGCGCCTAGCCTATATAAATTCCAAAAGAGGTCAGAAGAGGTATGACAGATCGTTACTTACATTTGCCTTGACAATGTTACTTGGTAACTTGTCGAAACAAGGCTTCAGGAAATTGTCCCTCAGGGCGGCCCTTTTCTCGCGAATTGTTCGCGCTGCGAGTGATGACCAGGGAGTGCCAGTGTTCATCCGAACTCTTGGGGTGAACTCGCCTGGTTCAGCCCTGGCCCTCTTCCTCGGCCTCCCTTGGCCTTCTAACTCCTGGATCCTGGTGTCTTTCTCCAGGAGTTGTGCCCTGAGCCCCTCCACCTCCCTCTGCATCTGTACCAGATCCTGCCGCAGCCGATGTTCCTGCTGCACCAGGCCATCTATTATGTCTACCTTTTGCCTGAGTTCAGCCTCAAGCACCTGATTTCTTTGTTGAATGTAATAGACATGCGGACCGTACACAGCCATGGCCTGTGTTGTGCACTGTCACCGCCTCGAATGAACGGTTGGGGTTTTTGCGCGCAAATTCCACATTGAGTCACACCCGCGCGTCTTATCTAGGTCATGGGGTCGTCCCCACGTCAATCAAGTTAGAAAAACCCAAAGGATGCAGACATTTTACAAAGTATGTTCGCTGAAACTTTGTAGGAACCGTTGCGCCCCCCCACCCCCTTCAATATTGTCCCATCTAACTTCGCTAGTTGCGCCAGTAAAAGTACAGACAATAACAAGACAAAAGGAGGTATATTTCCTCTGACAGAAACATTTATTTGGTCTGTAGTCGTCTGATACATAGACGTGAAAACTAAAAGATAAGACCAAAAACACAACGTCGTTTTTCATCAACAAACTTAACTTGCCTCTCGCATGTTTTGGCTGTCCACCATCTTGAATCGCGAAGAATTGTGGGATAAAGCTTCTTGTAACTAGGCAACAGGTTTTCCAGGAGTTTTAGCTGAACATTAAATTGCATTGACAGCGAAGGCGTGGCCTCAGCCAGGTTGGCAGTAGGTCACCGGCTGTGACCGCGCCTGTCAGTCTTTGCCACCGGGAGAGCCCCGGTGGACCTCCATGCCTATATAGGAAAGCCCGCCGCTGTGCCTGGGTTAAATCTGGTTATGTTGTACCAAGGACATTCAGCCATACATCTCAGCGTAAAAGAATCATGTCAGTTATTAATGTAACACATTATTTCTCAAGTATATGTCAAACTTCGTTCTGCCAGTAAATGCAAAATAACAGAAAAACACTGGTTGGAGTTTTCTGAGGCTTGTAGACAAAGGGCTTGCTCTGCCCCACGTTACCGGAAACGCCAATGCATTCTGGGGCGTCATTCTGTAGGAAACTTGGACAGAAAAGTTTGTGGTTACGCTGTGTTTATGAAATATACTGGCACAATAATCGCCCAATAAGTGGAGTTAAACAATCCACGGTCTCTGGATATACCTGGAGCACCTGCAGGAACACCCAATGGTCGATACGGCTTCTACAGTTACGCCAGGTTGCTTCAAAAGTTGATTTGTCCAAGCGGTAATGCCTACTCACATAATTTTGTATCTTCTCTACTTTGCTTTCGTTTTAATAGCTGCAGTTTCCCTTGTTTCCACCTTACATTTCTACTGACTAGTGTAGGTCCAAAAAACATTCAGTTATCGGATTGAGGGCATATGGGGCACACTTTATTGTGAGGTCTGGTCTGTGGTGGCCGAGAGTAATATTGTTGTTTCTGTAGGTGATACTGGTCACGACCTTGGCTGAGACGGGGGCTTCAGACGTCTTCGGTGGTTTGGAGCTCGTCCAAGGAGGATTATGATACTATCCCATCATCCTTTGCAATACACATTCCACAACACGTGTCCCAGATGGCTGACTGTCAGCACCAGGCATATAGTCTTGTCATGTTTCCTTTAAAAGTGCAGCAATGGCAACAATTTGACCAGTAATTTTTGGTTCTTTGAATTATCAAAGGACTCAAGTAGTGTATGAGGCTATCTGACTTTTGTAACTTATGTACAACTTCTTACATTGTGTCATAAACATTTATGCAAACATTTGCTTCAAAAATGGTGCTCAAACTTCACCAAACTAAAGTGCTTTTCTACAAACTCTGTTGATTGGTGATATTATACATCTTGTGCATCAGAAAACCCCAAATGCACCAAAAAGCACCCATGGAAAACAGAAGAAAATTGCATTTGTTGATGATTATTGCATAAATCATATCAAATATAATATTTTCTTCTGTTTTCCATGGGTGCTTTTTGGTGCATTTGGGGTTTTCTGATGCACAAGATGTATAATATCACCAATCAACAGAGTTTGTAGAAAAGCACTTTAGTTTGGTGAAGTTTGAGCACCATTTTTGAAGCAAATGTTTGCATAAATGTTTATGACACAATGTAAGAAGTTGTACATAAGTTACAAAAGTCAGATAGCCTCATACACTACTTGAGTCCTTTGATAATTCAAAGAACCAAAAATTACTGGTCAAATTGTTGCCATTGCTGCACTTTTAAAGGAAACATGACAAGACTATATGCCTGGTGCTGACAGTCAGCCATCTGGGACACGTGTTGTGGAATGTGTATTGCAAAGGATGATGGGATAGTATCATAACCCTCCTTGGAGCTCGTCCATGAGAGATTGTAATGCCAAGGAGATTTCCGGTTTTATGGACGCTAGAGTTTTGTGACGCAGTTCTGAACCATAGCGTTGTTTGACTAAGGCTGGTAGTGCTGGATGAAGTAACTTCAGCCACAGGAGGACGATTAAGTTTTCCAGGGACCGAGTGACAGCCTCCTCAGTTGTGACGGTTTCACCGTGGTGTGTTATTTCCCCCTCCGGGACGAGGAGATTGTCTTCGACTGCTGCGGTCAAGCGCTGAAATAAGTCTTCAGGGCGCTCATTAGGTTCTTGTTTAATATTTGCAATGTCCAAGAAATAGCCCCCGGTTGATTGATAGCCGGAGTGTAAGCGGATGGTCTGCCAAATGTCATTGAGGGACGTACTTGCCTTCACAGGCCTGTTTCTTGATATCACCGGACAGGAATTTGCGATTTGTCCCAGCATCAGTTCCAGGGATGCAGCCTTCTGCGGGGCCGTGTGACGTTTAGCCTCCGGGACCGCTTCTCCATCGGCGGTGAGGCCTCGGTTTTCCACTCCCGCCGCCTTCTTTCGCCACGTGAATCCATTGGCAAGGAACGGGGAGAAGTTGGGGTCAAGGGATAAGACATACAAAAGGTTGGACCGCCAGTTTTCAAAGCTGTTGATGGTTTCATGTTTCGAGAGCGCCAACTGTTTGGGGGCGCGGTTCGATGCGGCGGCCATGTGGAGATACAGAACAAAGGAAAGATGACGGAATGTTCTGGTACCTCGGTCTTGGTGTCTTTGTTGTACAGTTCTGGGCAGGCCAAACGTGAGCTGTCCGTCGCCGAACAAAGGTACGCGCTTCACCGGGAGCCGTCCTCTTCGGGATGTGGGCACAAGCAACACGAGTGCGTGCGAGGAACTGCAGACAAAGGAAATATGACGACTGCTAGCTGCACATGTGGACGGAATTAACCTGGAACTCGTTTTCCTGGGTGTCAGAGTCACGCTGAACTGCTCCTATCGTCTTCTGGGGACCCTGTCGTCGGGACTGAAGCGAAGATTCTGCGAAAGGATGATCGGCAGACCAGGGGACCTTCTGGCGGTTAAAGGAGGGGAATCAAACCCCGAGTCCAGGAAATTAACTCATGCTGTGTCAACCAGTCGGCTGCGAAAAGCGTCCCGTCTTTGAAGTCGTGTCTCTTGACGTTTTGAGATGTCGGATGGAAATCCTGGGGTATACGTGACCCACCGAGCTGCCACCACGCCACTAAGTGGCCAAGAGCGCGATTAAGCGGACAGGACGCGAAGATTACAACCGATGCATGAAACTTCACAGGCGTGTTGGGAAGAGGTCAGGGGTAAAACGTACGCAATCGCCGATTACATCATCCCACAATCCCTTGCGGCTATGTTTCTCCAAAATGGTAATGTTTGTAATGTTTTGCTGTGTCTTTTGGACGGTAAATCTCTGGTTTAAGTCTCAAAATGTCATTATTTGCGCTCAAATAAGTTCTAAGGGACCTTGATACTATCAATTCTGGGTGAAATTATGATTCCTTCGGCGAGGATCCTGCAAAAAGTAGTGACGATGTGGGGTTCACGTGGAACGTCTGGTCTTGAGGTGGGGATATTTTTTACTGGCGTCCTAATGCGTAAGCTGGAACTCCCCAGGTCTAGCCTGGATGCCAGACCCAAAGCACACTGGACACAAAATATCTCAGTGTGCAAGGGTCTGGCAGGGTCTCTTAGGAAAGGCTCTCGAGCATAGGGAGGAGAAGCTGTGATTGATGACCCCTCACACCACAGGTAGCCTGTTACATGGTATCACCATTGGTCGGTAGGAGACAATCTTGGGCTCAACAGTTAATCATTAACCAGTCAACTTTCTAGATGTATTTGGAGTTTATTTTCCAAAATAACAGCAAAACTTAATTTAACAGTAGAAGTAGTGTACAACCCAGGCTTTCCTGTTTGTTTAGGTAACAGTCCTCTAACACATTAGGACAAAATACACCTTATCTACAGTTTTATCTCATCTGCTGGTGAAGATTCAAAGATCCAGCTGGGACTCTTTAACCAATCATAGCAGAGGTGTAAAATTGCTTCCTGCTGTGCCACCAATGGGGCCTTACGCTCAGATACTGAGCGTTCGAGTGGCAGGTCTATCTGACCCTACCAGACCCAGGCTCACTGAGATATTTGTGTCCAGTGTGCTATGGGTCTGGAACCCAGGCTACCCCAGGTCCTGCTGTCTGGCGATGGAACTCCCCATGTCCTGCTGTCTGGCGATGGAACTCCCCAGGTCCTGCTGTCTGGCGATGGAACTCCCCAGATCCTGCTGTCTGGCGATGGAACTCCCCAGGTCCTGCTGTCTGGCGATGGAACTCCCCAGGTCCTGCTGTCTGGCGATGGAACTCCCCAGGTCCTGCTGTCTGGCGATGGAACTCCCCAGGTCCTGCTGTCTGGCGATGGAACTCCCCAGGTCCTGCTGTCTGGCGATGGAACTCAGAGTAGCCTCTCCTGACCATAATGGCATAACAAAGTACACAGTGTTGTGATGAACAAATTAGGGTCAAACATTCCTCACATCGGCAGGATAGCAACGGCTGGGTTTGTTGCCAGGGGTGACCAAACTCCCACCTTCAGCACAAATGGAGGAGGATGCTTAGTGGCAGCTTCCATTGCATCCTTAAAAAGCTCTGGCCCTTCTTTCACCCTCTTCCCGAAGCTTTGATACAGCTTCACTGAAACGATAGGCAAAGAAAATCATTAATGTGTTATGGGGAAAGATGTCCGGACCATCATTACAAGTAACAGTCTAGATGTTTATGCTAGCTCATGCGTCAATCAAGAAGGTTACATCTGTTTTGCCAATCAGTACCCTTGCATGAGGAAGCTTTGATTTGCCGGGAATGTCTGCCACATGGAAAGTGTAACCCTCGTCTGAGGAGCTGTCTTCTTTATTCTCTTGTTTTATCCTGTGCAAACATTGATAGACATGTTGGCTATTTTTATATTAGTTAGATACTTTTTTTTTACAATTTAATAGTTTACTTTTGATAGTTAGCTACTTACATTCTTCATGAACAGGTCCATGTCAGCAGCTGTGTACTATATGTTCGCCACGGTCACATTCTTCTCCAAGAAGGCATCCAGTCCCCTGAAGTTGGGGCCAGGTGTCTCCTTCAGTTTCTTCAGCCCGTCTATCGTAGCGTCCACCTTTGTATGAATGTGGCTGAAGTCCACCTCAGTTCTCTGTAGAAATATAAACTATAAATATAAAATACTTGGAACTACAAAAATGGGAAAAAGTACAAAAGTTATTCTCTCTGACATAGTTGACAACCGGTATCCAAATGGCTCAGTTCAAACTCTTGAAAATGCAAAATACAATACTGCATCTAATACAAATAAAATGGGAAAAAATTTTATTTGAGGGTTTTCATAGTGTCTATGATGGGGAAGTAGGTATACTTCTTGTTTGGCTTGTTTGAAAGTACATGTATAAATATTACTGCTGCACATGTCATAGCTCAGTTTCCTCCTCAGGAACACCTAATGGTCGATACGGCTTCTACAGTTACGCCAGGTTTCTTAAAAAGTTGATTTGTCCAAGCGGTAATGCCTACTCACATAATTTTGGATCTTCTCTACTTTGCTTTCGTTTAGCTGCAGTTTCCCTTGTTTCCGCCTTACATTTCTGCTGACTAGTGTAGGTCCAAAAAACATTCTTTTAGCACATATTCACAGCAAAATGGGCAGGAGTATTGCTTTTGTGCATTAAGGCTTTGATTGTGCTCGCATCCAGGTCATCTTCCTCCTTTCCAAACTGTAGCCATTCACATGTCGGCCCCGTCTTCTTTTTTACCCCAGTGCTTTGGCCTCCGCTGCTCTGGGGTTTGGCTGTTCCTCCGCCACTCCGCTACGTTGCATGTAATAACAAGGGGGTTTAAAGGTAAAGTAGTTCCACAAAAGCTGTTAAACATTCAGTAGTGTAGATGTAGAAAGTTTGCGGCAAGACTACAGAAGAGCTCAGGCGGAGCAGATAGCTGTAGGCTTATCATGGCTTCGCAGGATGAGAGTTGTGGCATGCATAAGTTCAGATGTCAGTCCGTTCCGTTGTCAGCAAAACCTCCATCAGCAATTCCTCCCCCAGTGTCATCCATTCCAATTCTTCCCTGTCCAGCCTATTGACAGCATGGACCATGTCTGCTAGCATGGCCTTGTACCCTGAAATAAAGGAAATACATGTAATTTCATTAAATAATGTACTGCATAGGTAGTCGATTAAAGCAATGATAGAGAAAAGGCACACAGATTCGTAGCTAGCGTTCAATATAAGAATATGTTGCATGAGAAATATCTTGAATATCAATACCCATAGATGCATTCAATCTCTCTGCCTCATTCTGCCCTGAATCTTCTCTTGCCCGGTGAATACGACAGAGCAGGTCTGTGGAGTGAACTCTTGCCCTATCTGCTGCCCGAAATTGTACCTGAAGATTTAAAAAAATCCCTTCGTTTCATCCCTATGGCCCACCTGTTTCATCCCTATGGCCCACCTGTTTCATCCCTATGGCCCACCTGTGTATATGTAATTGGTATGCATTGTTAGATATTTTTTCAATTAGTTTAGTTTTGATAATTAGCCACTTACATTCTTCATGAACTGGTCCAAGTCAGCAGGTGTGTACTCAATGTTCGCCACGGTCGCATTCTTCTCCAGGAAGGCATCCAGTCCCCTGAAGTTGGGGCCAGGTGTCTCCTTCAGTTTCTTCAGCCCGTCTATCGTAGCGTCCACATTTGTATCAATGTGGCTGAAGTCCACCCCAGTTCTCTGTAGAAATATAAACTATAAATATAAAATACTTGGAACTACAAAAATGGGAAAAAGTACAAAAGTTATTCTCTCTGACATAGTTGACAACCGGTATCCAAATGGCTCAGTTCAAACTCTTGAAAATGCAAAATACAATACTGCATCTAATACAAATAAAATGGGAAAAAATACTACTTTGTTGTTTTTTTTTCCATTTTATTTGAGGGTTTTCATAGTGTCTATGATGGGGAAGTAGGTATACTTCTTGTTTGGCTTGTTTGAAAGTACATGTATAAATATTACTGCTGCACATGTCATAGCTCAGTTTCCTCCTCAGGAACACCTAATGGTCGATACGGCTTCTACAGTTACGCCAGGTTTCTTAAAAAGTTGATTTGTCCAAGCGGTAATGCCTACTCACATAATTTTGGATCTTCTCTACTTTGCTTTCGTTTAGCTGCAGTTTCCCTTGTTTCCACCTTACATTTCTGCTGACTAGTGTAGGTCCAAAAAACATTCTTCTAGCACATATTCACAGCAAAATGGGCAGGAGTATTGCTTTTGTGCATTAAGGCTTTGATTGTGCTCGCATCCAGGTTATCTTTCTCCTTTCCAGACTGTAGCCATTCACATGTCGGCCCCGTCTTCTTTTTTACCCCAGTGCTTTGGCCTCCGCTGCTCTGGGGTTGGCTGTTCCTCCGCTACGTTGCATGTAATAACAAGGGGGTTTAAAGGTAAAGTACTTCCACAAAAGCTATTAAACGTTCAGTAGTGTAGATTAGAATGTTCACGGCTATAGAAGAGCGCAGTCTGAGGCAGGACAGATAGTTGTAGGCAGACCATGGCTTCGCAGGATGAGAGTTGTGGCATGCGTAAGTTCCATTGTCAGCAAAACTTCCATCAGCGATTTCTCCTCAAGTTTCAGCCATTCCTATTCTTCTATGAGAGTTGTGGCATGCATAAGTTCAGATGTCAGTCCGTTCCGTTGTCAGCAAAACCTCCATCAGCAATTCCTCCTCAAGTGTCAGCCATTCCAATCCTTCCATGTCCAGCCTATTGACAGCATATTCCATGTCTGCTAGCATGGCCTTGTACCCTGAAATAAAGGAAATACATGTAATTTCACTTTTCAATGGGGCCCTGTTTTACACAACAAAACACAACAGTAACATACAAACAGTAAAATTGGGATACCATCAATAATGATAATAACAGAAAGTACAAATTGTCCAGTCCAGTTTCATTTGTGGTTGGTTGTGCTCTAGTTGTTGAGGGTTGTTTGCTGTCTTGTGTGGTAGGAATATGAAAATGGAAGGAACCTCATGTATTTTGACCAGAAAGATGATGCACATATATGTAGGTAGTGCCTAAGTATAGTGACTTTTGGTGAAGATATTTAGTACAGTGGGCTTTGAGTTGTATAAGAGGATGTGAGCAATGTTGGAATCATCTACTCTCTTGAATGGGTGGGATAGAATACTCATATGTAGGTACCATGTATAATTAGGGCAGAAAGTTGATGCATGTTTTTTTTTTTTGTGATTTCAAGAAGTATGAAACAATTCGTTTATATATGGCAGCCACGTGAAGGGAATGGGTGGAGCTATGTTGTCTTGAGAAAGACATAGTGGATTGTCATTGTTGGTGTAGTCTGGTTATTTAAGGTTATACATGTATATGATTTTGCGCTTTGTAGTGACTGAACAGTTGGCAACATTGGTGTAGGTGTGTGGTTGTGTATAGGGACGAAAGTTGCATATGGTCACCGGTGATATGGTACACACCTGCTTCTAAGACCTCGCTGTTGACTTCTTTGGAGCCATTGATTGTGTTCGGCGTTAACTTGGTTTTCTTACCACTTGTTTGCAAACGTTTCTTCGGGGAATCGTTACGTTTGTTGTCTTGCTACCTACTTTCACCGGGATTAAGTGTGTCAATGTAAGCCTTTTCTTTTATTATTCAAATAGTTTAACTTTATTCTAGGTTGTTAACATTGCTCAATACGGGGAGTTCGTCGTGATGTCCGGAAAGGCCAAGACCGGGGAAGATGTAGAGCCCTGGTTCGGCAAAGTCATCGCCGACGACCCCGCCAAAAAACGCCTTACTGTACGGTGGTATGATAATGTTAATGGGGTATACGTGAGGGAGTTGCATAAGGGGTCCGACAGTCCCCTCGAGGACGACATCATAGAGTACAAGAAGATTGTCGCCACTGTAAACATGTCAAAAGACATGACACTGTCCGTAGAAGACATGTGTAAGGCGTTGAACGCCGTAAAACCACAAGTGAAACAGTAGTTTATCATTCCTTTTCTGTCTAGTAGTGTGGTCTGCCACTCATTTTAATTTATCTTGTTACAAATGGTTACAAACGAAGGAGTTTGGGTTTTGTTTCATTCGCTCAGTAGTAGTCAGATAGTTCGTAGTTAGCACCCAGGGCAAGTTGGCATGTATTGCCCTGTTTTTTTTTTTTGTAGTTTATACAGTAGACATTAATAAGGCTATTTTGTATTCTCTGATGCCTTAGAAGCTGAAGCTTAGAACGTAAAGAAGTGGTAAAATTCCAATGCTAAAAAAAGGATGTAACGTTATTTATGTTTATGTTCATCTTTAGTTTTCAGATGAACATGCGGTATCACATGTCCGTGTTCATCTTAGTTTTCAGATGAACATGCGGTATCAGTGCATGTCCGTACTTTACGGTCAAGGTAATTTCTTACATGCACTATGGCATATCATGTGCTCAATACTTCGCTAATAGCTCACTTCTCACAATCTCTGCTTTAAGTTGAAGTTGGACGAGAGTCGCTTAGTTTCTTGCTGACCGAAGTGTGCTTTGTATTGTTTGTATAATCGATTGTATAGCCAAATCTGATCAAACAATGTGCTTTTTCTGGGCTTCAAACTAGCCCTGATCCATGGCACCGAGTTTATACGCAGTTCATAAGCTAACATTCAATGCTTTAGCCTCTTACAATAGATATCTTTCACTTTTTAGATCAATCATAACCTATCTGTGATCTGTACTCTCTACTGAGTATTCACCAGTAGGTGGCGCTGAAATTCTTAGACATTGCATAGTGCGTTTTTGTTAACATGTTTGTCGGAAGTATTTGTTAAGTTCACCCTGTTTTAAGGCAAGTTTAAAGTTTCATTTGTTAAAATCAAGATTTCCGCTTTGACATGACGTGGATGTTATTCATTGTATCACAACTTTAATGCATATTTTTCTCATCTAAGATAAATTCAGCCATTGAAATTAAGTAAGCCGTTTTGAAATTAATCGAAAATGTCCGCATACATTGGTACAAGGCTAAGGAAGGATACGGCTAGCGTTCCAGTGCAAGAATATATCCTCTAGCCGTCCCGTGATCGGATATATCTTTTCGCTTTCCAGTGACAGGATATATCCTCTGGCCTACCAGTGAGAGGATATATCCTCTGGTCTTCCAGTGATTGGATACATCTGTTCGCCTTGCAGTGAGAGCATATATCCTCTGGCCTTCCAGAGAGAGGATATATCCTCTGGCCTTCCAATGAGAGTATATATCCTCTGCCTTCCAGTGAGAGTATATATCCTCTGGCCTTCCAATGAGAGTATATATCCTCTGCCTTCCAGTGAGAGGATATATCCTCTGCCTTGCAGTGAGAGGATCGTCTGCCTTCCAGTAAGAGGATATATCCTCTGCCTTGCAGTGAGAGGATATATCCTCTGGCTTCCAGTGAGAGTATATATCCTCTGCCTTCCAGTGAGAGTATATATCCTCTGCCTTCCAGTGAGAGTATATATCCTCTGCCTTGCGAAGAGGCCAACGACGGCGAAGACATGGAGCCGTGGTTTGGGCAGGTCGTCTCCGTTAACCCAGCCCGGGAGACCCTGCGTCTGGTATGGTTTGAGGCAGACAAAGACACAGGGGTGTACGAACGGGAAGTCGACCCGGAAAGTGGGAAGCTTCTGGGGGAGACACCTCGCCCCTTCAGTGACATTGTCACAACTGTCACCCTCAAGGCTGACATGACGTTGCCGATCGAAGAATTCGTGAAGGCGAAAAAAGCCTGTGAGTAGAATAGTAGTTTCGCCTGCTCTACCTGATCAATCATTTCAATAACGCAGGCAAATAGAAATATAACACCGTCGTCTGGAACAAGTCACGCAGCGCCCTCAATATTTGTGATACATGATCAGTCTTTGCCCCACTTTGATGCCGCAATCCTAGACACAGTGCCACCCCAAAACACACCTAGGGTCTACAATATAGAAAAACACCATGATACATCTGTAGAGCCATCTGTAGAGTCTGTTGTGTCTTGTCGTTGTGGCAAAATTGACAAGAAAGCGAATAAACACTGTAACTATGTAAAATGTCGGGGTTTAAAGAAAAATCGATCTTGTACGCACTCTTGTGGTTGCAGACGCTGTTCCAATGGAAAACCTGTACCTAAGTTAAAACAAAGGGGTAATAAACGTAAACATGACCATCAGATGAAGACAGAGTCCAAAACGTGTCGGTCTTCGTGACTTTGAACGCTGTTTGTTGTTGACATAATGCAACATCACGACTGAAGTATGGCAGTTAAAGATCTCATGAAACTACTTTAACTGCAAATTTATGTTTTGGGCAGGTTCATGACATTCATATGGGATTTTAAGACCCAGATAGAACAGAAGATATCTGGTACATCCGGACATCCGAGACCCCATCAATACGTCGCAAAAATGATAGGTGGGAAGGTCCATCTATCTGCCCAGCTCTGGCCCACCAAGGAGCAGCAAAAAGTACCCATTTCCTGTACCACCTTCATCCCCACATTCCCACAGCTATCATCTGTTCAGGAGTGGAAGTTTGATGCTACTGGTGATGCGGTAAAACAGCATGATGTGATGGTGAGGAATGTAAGGAATGATCTGGTTGTTACATGCTACAGAAAAGCAAGCCAGTAGGTCTATACCCTCCCCTGGTAAGTAACGGATAAGCCCTGGCAGTGGGATCTAGGTTAGAGAAGGCATTCCAGGGGGGTAGGATTTTAGTCTGTCTCAAGGTTCCTGAGAGGTGGGACGTGAAAATAAAGCCTGGCAACTTGCAACCTGAGTCTCCGCTTCAATCGGAAAAGAACACTAACACTGGTGAGGTGGAGTGAAACTGTACGAGTAAACGATTTGTTTATTCCCTGGTGGGAGAAGTTTTTAAAGCTGGAAAAAAAGGAACCAGGGAAGCCCGTATGGCAACTAAGTGTCCTAAAGAAATATGTGCAGAATTCTGCAGAAATAACCTGATCCCTAGGGAACTATCACTGTTATCTACATAGTTGTTGTCATCTTCTACGTCACCATGTGGAATGTCAATTGTCCAGGACAAACTATGCTTGAAAAGTGAGAGGTAGTCCTGAATTAGAGTATCTGTCCGAAATTATAGTGTCGTCGCGTGTTATAAATGGTTTATTGGTCGAACAGTACCCATGCAGTAGCAAGGGTCTGTGTGGCCTGTTCTGGTCAACGAAGCTCGTTTCTATCAGGTTCTATACGTATTAGTGCATTTCGTAATCTGTCATTTCCATCCTCTCTAAGAAAAATACTGTATGTATGTATATTAGATTATGCCAAATGATACAGTGTTGTCCCTTTCCAGAGTTCTGTTTAGTAGAGAAGTCCTGAGCCAACTTGAAGACCTTGGGTACCTCTGGATATCTGCGGCGAGGACAAACGAGGCCATTGCTGGTAAGATCAATTTTATACATTATGAATAACAAATATGGTAACATTTGAAAACATTAGAACTCTGCAACACAGTTGAAAGTGACATTAAGTACTTTGCGCCTTACTCTATTCCATTCTATTTTAGTCAGAGATTTGCTGCCGCCGGAGGGGGAGCGCCAGGACGTGGTTGCGATGTTTACACCAGTTGAGCCTTTCGCCTCCCCACGACTATTCTGCGTGCTGATAGGTTTGGTCTTCCGTTTCCTTCCCAATCTTCGTATCCCAGAAAAAATGCATTCCTTGGCTGCTCCCTTCTTAAAATTCTTTCAATGAAATGTCATCTGCCCTTTATCGGACTGCCTGCTGATAGCAAAACATAATGGCACATCAAAACATCTTGTGGTAATGCAAACTCAGAAGACTATCTATGTGCCTGTGTTGTGTGTCTTCTGTAATGTGTCAATCAAAACTAAGGTACCATTAATGCTGCCACAGTTACATAATGGTAAAGGGACTAGAGTTGTTTTTTTTCTCTTTTACAGCAAGGTACGCCTTTTCTATGGCCAAAGGCAGCAATCCGCAAGAATGTGGAGGTCGCTGCTGACGCTCAGGACGTCGCCGACGGTCAGGACGCCGGTCAAGGTGCCGACATCGCAGACGGTCAGGGCGCCGGCACCGACGTTGCAGACGGTCAGGGCACCACACGGCAGACGGTCAGGGAGCCGACACCGCAGAGGGTCCGGATGTTGGAGTAGGCGACATAGTTGCCGTCGCCTACGACAACGGATGGTATTCAGGTGCCGTGAGAGAGGTTAGCGGGAGCGACCCTAAAATAAAGTTTAAGGTTGAATGCCCCGGGCACAAATATAGGGAAGACTCTTCCCGACCCCACACAACCAATCGAAAGTTCTTGCTGGCAAAACCCCAGGTGCGCCCTATGTCCGGGGGAAGGATGACTTTCGTAGACAATTATGACGATATTTTAGAGATACCAGCTACGACATCCCAGCCAACTCCTATTTTTGAAGGCGGAGACTCAACTTCATTGAACAATTACCGACCAATCTCAGTCTTGCCTAGTATTTCAAAACTTTACGAAAAGCTTGTCTATAATCGATTAATTAAATATCTCAATACATGATATACTATATAAACACCAATATGGTTTCCGCAAAGGTGTATACAACTAGTGGACAGAATATCCACAGCCATTGATAAAAATGAATACACAATAGGAATATTCTTAGACTTATCAAAAGCATTTGACACAGTAAACCACACCATACCATCTGTTCAGAATCTGGGACAAAAAAACATCGTAGACTGCTTCAGCGGAAATCATAGCAAATGCAAGCAGGAGCTGTCGTCAACTTGCAAGGCCCGACCAAATGACCCCACCTATCGTCCGAAACACCTACCGTGGGGGCGGTACTTTGGCATGACAGCCGAGGACATGGCAGCGCTAATGGCGGCTGTGCACGTGGAGTACAAGTTTTCGGGTGAAATGGTGCAGAGGCAACGCAACCTTCGATCCAACAAGTGCGAGGCCACACACCTAGTTCTCTCAAAGTCACTACCCAAGTCCAAGACATGGAAGAGAAATGCTGCTGGTCGGGCAGCTAGCACGGCGCATTCGGTAGCCGTGGGAGGATCCATCCATCCTGAGGATTTTAGCGACTCCTGGTTGCCCATTTTCTATTTTGGCAACCCACCCCAAATTTTAAATTTTCTGCTTTGTAATTAGCTTCAAAATCTACAAACTTTTGTGCTTATAAATTTAAACTGATCATTCAAATATTCCAACTACATAAGTACCCTTTTCACCGAGGCTGACGCGCCTTGTAAAACGCGCGCAGAGAGTTCTGGATAAGAACTATAAAGAAACAAATAATCCGTGCATCCTGGAGGTTGTGAAAACCGTAAAGTTTGTGTTGTTTGTGCTGTTCTTGGTGTTAAGAATAGAGCTAACACCCCCTACCCATTGTAGTAGTATAGTCGGTCATGCATATTCAGAATCAAGCCACCAAGTGAAGCTGAGATTTGAGATTCCATCTCTTTGCCATATGGACTACATTGAACATATAGACGCTTTGTACCTACTAACCATAAGTAGAAAACCATGGAAATGCAATGAATCTGTGGTAATCTGTCTGAGCCTGGAGTGGTGCGGTAGGTCCCAATCACCGGCCTTGAAGACAAGAGGCAGATCATGCTTCTCCTGACAACGTACGTGTCTGGAAAGTACAGGAAACTCAACAACAGATGGCCAGCGAGAGTCCTGTGAATGACTGGAAGTGACAGTGTCTGGTAGAGTTCAATCAGGTCAACAATGATTAGGTAACTAAAGGTCTTATCTGTTGGCGTCCTGGTTATTGAGTTCAATGTGATGTGATAATAATGTTACAAGTTGAGTGACAGATATAGTCATTGGTAATACCATAGAGGTAGATATCACATACTCAACAAAGGATAAGGCATGAGTATGAATGTGAAGACCAGGATCTCTGAGGAATGTTTGGAAAGTATCCAACTTTTTATTGCATTATATTCAAGATTTTAATCAAGTTTCCCAATGTACTATTTTTTTCATAAAGGATGACATTGTTTGCCTATCACCAAACATTGTGCAAGCACGTAGCAGATGCTGGTGTCACAAAGTTTCAACTTATACGTATAACAAGTTCCGATTGGCAGGGCACTTCTTCGTTGAGTTGACAGACATCCATTATGGTGATGGATTTTTGTGCCCTGTTTGTGGTACGTTACCAAAAGTTGTGATTTGTGATGGAACTGCACTGAGCTTTAGACATGAGTTGATGCTTTTCGGGCCACATCAAGGACTGCCCACACCCTCCTAAGGATATGTAACGGAAACAGACATGTGACGGAAACAGATATGTAACGGAAACAGGAATGTAACGGAAACAGATATGTGACGGAAACAGATATGTAACTGAAACAGAAATGTAACGGAAACATATATGTAACAGTACTAGAAATGTAACGGAAACAGAAATGTAACGGAAACAGAAATGTAACGGAAACAGATATGTAACAGTAATAGATATGTAACGGAAACAGATATGTAACAGTAATAGATATGTAACGGAAACAGATATGTAACAGTAACAGATATGTAACGGAAACAGATATGTAACAGACAGATAGAACGACCGATGTAGATTTAGAGGCATGTAGAGACATAGCAATAGCAACAAAACACTGGCAAACGAATAAAGAAAAACTAAGGGCCTTAACTCCCTAGAAAGGGAACGAGAGTCAAGGAGAAGAAGAATAAGGGACTGTACGACATTTTGCGAGCGGTCGTCTGGGGGTGGGGGGTAGGAAATTGGGCCAGGGGAGGGCCTAGGAAAAAAATAATCTAGGGGGAGGGCTTAGCAAAGTTCAAAATTCATGAAACTTTATTTTTGCCTTTGGTAAATTCAGAAACATGATTTTCGTCCATTACATACGTCGCCCACATACATTTCCCACATATCCCTTCGAAAGCTTCCTTCCTTCCTTCCTCTGAAAAATGGCGTCGAAGAGTGAGGCGAAGAGGCCAAAACTCGACAAGGCCTACTTTCCTGCTGAGGCGAAGTTATGTTTGGGCAGCTAGCAAAATACACCCAAGACTGCGGGTGTCGTTGTTGCAGCCCCTCAGCGCGGGCGACACACTTGAGAAGCTCAGAGCGGCGGCAGATCGCACAAAGAGTGATGATCAAAAAAGAAAGCTGTGGGCCCTTAAAAGAATACTGGACTAGCTTCAGGTTCCAGTGACTGCTGACGACGAGTCTTCTAACGGTTGGTTAGACAATGACTTCGCCTATGAGTTTGTGTTGTTTTTTTGCTAATTCGCCAAGCGTGGAACACTTCCGTGATTGCCTGTTCCATGAAGATCTCGGTCTGAGGGCATGTATGTAATCCAGGGCAACCCCCTGAAAGTATGTGCCTCAGTGCTGGAGGGATTTGTGTCTATGATAGGTGCTCTATACTTCCTCCAGTTGCCGCACCCAAGCAGTATTGCTCAAGGCTATGTAATCGTTTTGGTACTGTTTGGCAGATACACTCACTTTACGGTTGCCGCCGTCTGTTGATTTTGTAAATTTAGACCTTTTTAAAAATAGTTCAACAGTATTTGGTAACTTAACAGAAGTTGACAGAGCAAATAGTTCTCTGTACTGGAATTAAATGTATAGTTGATATGATATATGATGTAATATAAAATGCAACATATTTCAAGTTAAACTGACTTGGTTTTAATGTAAGAATCCAGAGACAATGTTCTAAAAGATTGAGAATATTTATATTGTTTAGTGTTCATCGTACCATCTCAGAAGCAACCATGAAGCAGATTAAATTCAAGACGGATTTGGGCAGTAAGGTCAGCACAATCTGTGGCGATGTTTTCACGAGCGAGGAGATGGCTGACAACTCCACGTACGTACGGGCTAGAAGGGAAACTGGGAATCCTGGACCAAAACAAAGTGGAGGCGATTATAGGTAGTGCCTTCTTAAAAGCTGAAGTGCATTTGTTTTTTTTTTTCCAATTTCAATCATTTTCTCCCTCAACCTGGGTATGTTCTCAGTAACAGTTGCACATGTTTGTGGTTTTAGAGATGATCAATATCATAGTAACTATGAAATCATGGAGCTTTTCGAAAGCTGGTATTCGATAAGTGCTGGAAACATCACATTGCTGGGCAGCTGTCGCAGGCTTTCCTGTGCCGCTTCTTAGCCTCATCTTGGTTACATGGGCTTTATGTTCTAAAGCCATTTTTTCTCGATTTCAGAGTACATGGCAAACCAGGAGGGACAAGATTACAACGACGCCCCGTTCATGAAGCTGGTTTGCTGGAAAATAAACATGAAGGCCAAGCATGTTAGACACAATGTTAAGAGAGATTCACAGTGATGTGTAAAGTGAAAGAAACAAGCAAAACGAGGTGCGTTTCCAGAGGCACCAAGGATTACATGTGAGACACACTTGTGTGTACAATAATGCGCGTGTACAATAATGCACTTGGCCACTTAAAGGATAAGTTTGGCGCATCTGGCTCAGTCAGGAAAAACATCCTCAGCACAATGTTTGGAGACTGTGGGATGAGTCACTCAGGAATACGTGTTGTATATGAGCAGCAGAAGAAGCGAGCTGAGACAACTATTCGAGACGAAACCCCGGACCCCGGGCTTCTAGAGCTATTTCCATCAGACGCAGGAACCAACCAGTCCTGGATGGGTGAAAATATCCAGACCATCCTCAACAGACCTGCAGTACCCAATGGATGGAGCAACAACAACTACGAGTCCATCTACCATGTGTTAAGCACACAATCTTTGCCCAAGCTCATTGATATTAGATGGTGTAAGTTATTCATGTGATCACAGTGATGTATCTATTCTCTTTGAATATTGAGTAAACATAAATGCCACATACAGGTTTTTGTAACTGAAACAGAGGACCCTGGATCATTCTCTACCAGCCTGGCTCTTGAAACAATAAAACAATAGCAGCTGACGACAGCAGACAACAAGAAGCAATTTTAATATTAACTGACATATTTTTTTTAGCTTTGTTCAATTTCGGACTTTCTGGGGTCCCATTGTGATTGTAGGTGGTATGACATATAGTGCTCAATGCCCATCAGAGACTGTCAGTCTGTAGTTTCCCTTAAGATCTGTGATAGCCAGTATACTAGTACTCTGACTACGGTGGCTATCATGACAAGTCCGGTCTTCATCCCCCAGAGTAACGTTGTAACGTGTGTCATGGACCTAAGGACAAGGAAGGCTGTTGTGTAACATATATATATATGGACCTAAGGACAAGGAAGGCTGTTGAGCAGTTTTGAAAATCTTCATTCCAGTCTTCTTGCTTCAAAAGAAAGGCTTTGGGTCCCTTCATAGCAATTGAACTAAAAACTTGCGCTAAATGGTTGTTAATCTCTTGTTTGAGAGGCAATCCCCCGGTGCTCAAGTACTTCTACCCATGGAATCTTTCTGTTCGGCTGGACTCCATCCACTTCATGAGGAGGTTCACCAAAGGCTCAACGACGGAACACCATCCTCTCCACGGGACGTTCTGTACCAGGCTCAGCGGGTGCATATTCATGTGGGACGAACAGGAACAGGACAAAGCTGAGGGAGGCCAAACGCTGCGAGTTAAGAAAGAGAAATGGAGCAGCTCCCACTGAGAACCTGGTGACTTCGGCCATATCGTCAAGTGAAATGTCCAGGCATTGACGTCGTACAACACGTCCAGTTGAGGACATCAAGACTTCGATCAACAACCTATTAGAACAGCTACTAAGTAACTACAAACTGTAAATATTAGCTTCGGCTAGAGTTTCCACCTCTGTGTCTTGTACCATTGTCTTGTACTTTGTTGTTTCAAGAAAAAAAAATATTTTGGTCTATCTTTTGCATTTTGGAACATTCATGGAAAAGTAACTACAAACTGTAAATATTTTGGTCTATCTTTTGCATTTTGGAACATTCATGGAAAAGTAACTACAAACTGTAAATATTTTGGTCTATCTTTTGCATTTTGGAACATTCATGGAAAAGTAACTACAAACTGTAAATATTTTGGTCTATCTTTTGCATTTTGGAACATTCATGGAAAAGTAACTACAAACTGTAAATATTTTGGTCTATCTTTTGCATTTTGGAACATTCATGGAAAAGGACTGGCTAGATGAGATAGAAGGTGCGTTTGATCTTTTCAATGTTCCTGAAGGCCATTGGTCCGGTTTATTATGTCAGTTGGAGGGAGAAGCGAGAAGGCAGGTGGCTGTATTGTCAAATGCAGAAAGGGCAGATGTTGAGAGATAGACTGGTAGAAGCCTTTAGGGACACGGACCCTGTTTCAGTCATTATGGGCCAGTTTTACTCGAGGGCGCAACTGCCGAGAGAAACCCTACAGAACTACGCTCTATCTCTTCAAGAGTTACTAAAACGTGCAGATAGGCGGAGGGGAAAGCTCCTGGTTGATACAGATAGCATCTTAAGAGACCGTTTCCTTGACGGAATAAGGGACGAGTGGCTGCGCCGCCAGTTTCGTAGAGAAGTGCTAAGGGCTCCTGCAACAAACCCCAGGACGTTCCGAGATATTAAGGAGGAAGCGTTTCACCTTGGTGGAGAAATGGGGGG
>NW_017804009.1:461654-557727 GCF_001625305.1 Branchiostoma belcheri | reverse complement strand
AGAAGCTAGTGTGACTCCGAAGGCCGGTTATACTGGCTATACAGATACAGAAGCTGGTGTGTGACGCCAAAGGGTATCTACCAGCTACAGATGAGTTCAGAGGTGCACCGTGTCTTAATGCACATTTTCCTGTACATCCTATGTAGCAACTTCAACTTGAAACTGCAAGCATGATGTTTCAGTACAATCTTGCGATCATTGAGATGTTCAGTGCTAAAGTGTGTCTATATGTCTGTCTGTGTGTGTGCAATCTTGATAGATTGCTTTTTTGGGGATCATACAATTTGTCCTAAGTCAAAACTCACACATGCTATGATAATCAGTATCAAACGAAGTTCCAACATAAGTTTCAAGATCACAATGTTTTAAACCAATCTCAGAACAATCTTCAGATTTTTCAAAAAGATCTTCAGATTCTTTGAAACTATCTTCAGATTCTTTGAAACTATCTTCAGATTCTTTGAAAAAATCTTCAGATTCTTTAAAAAAATCTTCAGATTTTCCCAGACTTTTGAAAATAATCTTCAGATTTTTTGAAACAATCTTCAGATTTTCCAGAAAATCTTCAGATTTTTTAAAAACATCTTCAGATTTTTCGATTTTCAATGACGCGTGACGACCCCCGCTGGGTGTCATTATGGTCCGTTATGTGCCAGGGAAGGTTTCCACAAAATATCAACTTTGTAAGTATGAGCTGTAAAGGGCTACAAACATTTGTCCAAAGTGCAATATTAAGTCCAAAATTAATCTGTCGGGTGTTTGAAGTGCATTTGTTTTTTTTTTCCAATTTCAATCTTTTTCTCCCTCAACCTGGGTATGTTCTGAGTAACAGTTGCACATGTTTGTGGTTTTAGAGATGATCAATATCATAGTAACTATGAAATCATGGAGCTTTTCGAAAGCTGGTATTCGATAAGTGCTGGAAACATCACATTGCTGGGCAGCTGTCGCAGGCTTTCCTGTGCCGCTTCCTAGCCTCATCTAGGAAAATAAGCCTCTTCCGCCCCAGGTGTAACCTTCAGCTGACACATGCAGAATTATACCCGAAGGCGAGGGAAGTAGTGGACATTGACAGTAGGTACTACCTTATTGGTCTAGACTACCCCCGGTGTTCTAGATGCAAGTTGCCCTACTGCCCATGGACCAAAGACATCCTACAACAACTGGACCCATGTCACAGGAACCTGTTCCCAGCGGTTCTGACAAAGAATGCAGCACTGGACAAGAAATGCGTCACACTCATGAAACCACGAACTCTGGGAAACAGCAGTAGCTACATCCATCAGGCCATGGAGGAATGTCATAGCGAAGCTTGGGCCAAAAAGTGCATCCAGTACCTGAGCGACTGTGAAGTCCACGTGAGAAGCGCGGCGTTGACTGGGCTTAAGACGACCTACGCAGAACCCCCAGGATTCCGTCCGTTGCCACTAGCACAGTGGTTTGGAACTGCTCACACAGGGGAAATCATGAACCATCAGGCAGAAATTAAGGGTGTGATAACTTCCACTTACGGGCGAATCCTCAAATTGGATTCAACTAAAAGGTTTGTTTAGATGACTCTTTGTGAATGGACAGGCATGGCTCTGTTAAAAAGTAGTTTCCATTTATTTCTATGGTAGCAGACCATGTGTTTTGCACATAACTTGAACATGATCCAGGACAAATTTTGAACACTGTTTTCAAGTTTGAATATGAATGGAACTATTTATCTGTGAATTAGGATTAACATAAAAAAGGTTTCCCATTTCATTGTAGTTCTGTACATCTTAACAACCACACAGCTCCATATTTCACTGTACTTTGCCAGCATGACAACTGCACTTTCAGCCCAATCCAGCAACTAAAATAGGTATGTAGCAGATCACAAAGAAACTGGCTGGCAACGTAGCGAAGTCTGCATCGTGGATGACGAACGTTGCGAATGAAAAGAGAGAAAATGGTCTTAAACTGTGTGCTGGCAACGAGGGAAGGTCCCGCGATGCTCGACTTGTGCCAGGGCATAGTGAAACGCTACGAAGAAGCCAACGAACCGGCGCCTAAAGTGCTCTACGTTGACCGTGACTGCTGTAGTCCTTCAGGTATGTGTCTTAATGTAACTTAACTCTAGGTGAAGATCAAGGTTACAAGTACAGGAGAGACTGAAACATCTCGCAAGACTACGTTTACGCGAGAGGTCAGGCCATGTGACAAACCCCTTCTGCCCCATCAGTTTTTGCGAAGCCGGACGCGTGGAAGGTCGCTGTGGAAGAGCTCCGTTTTTCTCTTCTCCACGGACCGCCATCTCGGCCAGCGTCAACGTTCGTCTCAGCATGAGCCAACTTCCAGGGAAACGGTCCCTACGTCGGTGCCAAGTTTGGGAGGATAAAAAATACATCACTGGAAACGGCAAAGCGTCAAGGCGCGTAAGACAGGCAACGTATGTCATGTTACGAAGAGCTGATTATGGGTTAAGGGAGATAGATATTGAGGAAACTAAACTTCGGTACTTTTATTATGTGTAGCTAGCGAGTGAACAGCGGTAAGTCGTAACCAGCTCTCTTGCTCCCTATATTCCAGGAGTTTGAACTTACGGGAAGTCCCCGCTGTGACGGCAGAGATGGACCGTCTTAGACCAGAATAACCAGAACCAAAATAACCAAAACGGCCCCGAGAATCTGAATCAGAACCCAGTGTTGTGAACTTCAGACTAGGCTACCTGCCTTTTGACAGGAAATTGCTTAAGTTTAGGAGGTTCGTTTGATCTTTTCAATGTTCCTGAAGGCCACTGGGCCGGTTTATTATAATGTCAGTTGGAGGGAGAAGCGAGGAGGCAGGTGGCTGTATTGTCAAACGCAGAAAGGGCAGATGTTGAGAGATTGAAAGATAGACTGGTAGAAGCCTTTAGGGACACGGTCCCTGTTTAGGTCATTATGGGTCAGTTTTACTCGAGGGCGCAACTGCCGAGAGAAACCCTACAGAACTACGCTCCATCTCTTCACGAGTTACTAAAACGTGCAGATAGCTGGATGGGAAAGCTCCTGGTTGATACAGATAGAATCTTAAGAGACCGTTTCCTTTACGGAATAAGGGACGAGTGTCTGCGCCGACAGTTACGTAGAGAAGTGCTAAGGGCTCCTGCAACAAACCCCAGGACGTTCCGAGATATTGAGGAGGAAGCGTTTCACCTTAGTGGAGAATGGGGGGGGGCGGCAAGTTGAGTCCAAATACAAGCCAGGCAAATGATAATGGGAAGTAATGAGTTAGACATGACAACTGAACTGACCCGGCTTAGGAAAGAGACAGAAAGGCCTCCGGAGAGAGATTTTTAGGCTAACCATGCCTCCGAACACGTACTCGTACTCTGTAAATCAAACCACACGTGGCCCGACCGCTCCCTGGACAGCTCGTAACTCTCGTCCCACTGATAAGTGGGATTCTTCAGGAAAGCCCATCTGTAGAAATGGTGAGTTGGTGACCTTGGATACACATCCATGGTGTTCGAGTTAACATTTTAAAAATTTGCTGGTATTGCACATAGTATATATAAAAGGATATGGACTATTATTAGGTTAATTGAATTAGAAATATGTATTTCAGATCACTGTCACCTATCCATCACGGCCAGACAAAGCTGACAACGTCACGTGCAAGGACCATGGTTGCAGGGATTGTTGAAAACCTGCCAAGGGGGCAGTTCAATTCAGAGTGCCAGAACTTAACAGCCACAAACAACAAATTCCTGCTCCAGAGATCAACAGCTCATCACCTACCAGACTTTTCCATCAAAGCTCTTCACAGTGACTTGAAGCGACTGGCGCCATTTTCTCTTTCTGTTTTGGACACAATCACAAACCAATCTGTACCCCACTAAAGTACAAGTGCTGCTGTGGCACTACGGCTCTGTATTTGCATAATTGGTATCGACAAATGTGCGGAAAGACACAGACCGAAAAAATAAAATACCTCAATTTTTCATGAAGGTTGCAAGTCTATTAACTGGACTCACCACATAGCAGTACAGGATAGCGTATCAGCCCACTACCTGCCAGATGATCAACCAATCAATCCGCTGCCACCGTACGAGACACCTGGGCTGATCTTCGGAGTGACTTTGTCATTGTTGGCAGCCGAATCCTCACAAGACACATGCCGGCAATCAGACAGTTCTCTTCAGTTGTAGTCTATCACATCCCCCACCAGTATACAGAAACAATGTGCCAGCCATCAACTGAGGTAGGCCTGGCATAGCCTTCATAGACTAGGAAACTTGACTGGAGGTTTGACATCGTACGAAGCACACCCAGCATTCCGTCCGTTCCGGCTCGTAAAAAGCGCTTTTAGAAATAACTTGCTTTATGATTTTTATCATTACAAATTGTCTATAAATGATTGTGGAGGTTGGAGTCTTGTTGTATACTTGTCCCAAAATGTAGGCCATATATTGGACGCGTGCAGAAATTATCGTTATGGGCTGATCACTATGTTTGAAGCTCTAGCTATAGAAATCTTATAACAGAGTTCCTCATTAGTCAGCAAGTATCTAGTTACTTCTCAAGACTAGTGGCTAAGGACAGCAGCCGATGCAGAGTATAAACGACGAGACCCTGACTATGATAGAACACATCAACAGCAATATACAACAAGGAGTTCTAAACGACGTCCAACTCTCCCATCCCATAGTGTATGACACTTAAAAGATTTGTGACTTCTCAAAGAGAGGAGACTTGTATGAGCTTGGCATCACGCTTTTGAGGTCAATATGTTAACACTTTGATACAGGAATTTCCACAGTAACTGACTGACCAAGAAAATCAGCATTTGCAAAGGTTGGGTTATGCTATTCTACTGACAACTAATGTGTCTGCTTTTTTGTGTGTTTTTTCTCACAAACAACCTGGCCTACCCCCGTGCCCAGCCACTACCAAATCCGGCGTAGGCGAAGGCCCCGTAGAAATGCAAACACCCCTGCAGCCACCAGCAAACCCCCCAAAGCACCCACGGCAGAACAACAACGCAACTGCTCGCAACCCTGCCACAGCCACTGCCATCGCCGCCCAGATGAACGCACCAGTACCACCGGGAGGCCGACCCAGAAGGCTCGCGGCTGCCCATGCAAATGTGGCAATAAGGGCGATGAGAGGGAGGTAGTGTGCTTGAGTGCATTTGTGTGTTTGTGTGTGTTTACATTGTGTGTTTACATATTGGCGCTGGTACAGACATCATGTATGAAGAATATATTGTTACAAATTGCAATGCAAGTTAATATGACATACTAAATCTAGGGAGTTGAAGTATAGCATTATTTTCTTTGTATATCATGTATCAATTTTTTTTTAGTTTGCTGAAGACCTGGGCATGCCAGATTTCCAGGAGGAAGACATCAATAAGTACTTCCTGGTGGATGTTATGACACAAGGGATAAGTCCTTACCAACTGGAATGTATGGCAAATACACAAGAAAGCTGAGGGCTTTAATGGTGCTTGGCCTGTTTATGATGAGGACGCTGGTGTGCATGATAATGAACTGTTAGCTTGGTAAACCTCTAGGTTTTGGCCACTGTAGCTTTTGACAACTAGTTAAACATAAAAGACACTGACGAATCTACATATCGGATAAATTTCTATGTTAAAGTATCGTGAAATAAATCAATGTACAAAAAGTAATGGAGGATGAACGTCGATCAAAACTGTACAAAGAAAGGAATGTCTGATTCGTAGAAAAATGTAATACTAGTAATAGCCGTGTGTATTGTCTCGGCTTCTCCTAGCTTCTCTGTGATGGTGGTATTGTCAAAACATATTTCTTTTCTGATCAGAGATTTGCTTAAACTCGCCGTAGATATAAAACCGTTTGTATTATTTGTGTATGAAGTAGGGAAAGAGATCGTATAAGTCTACTAATAGTCATACCGACAGGAGGCTGATGTGTATTTGCCGTTGTGTCCAGTATTCAGGAATAAATATTCTAAATGCTAAGCTTAACTAAAAATCATAATCCACAAACAATGCCTTTATTCACTTCAGGCCAGCTTTAATGTTGCTGTAGATCAGCAGCAACCTGCATTCTCTTTCATTTACCTCACAACAAATTAAACGATACATTTTGAATCATCAGGAGGACGATGCGGAGACCCATAAGTACAAGAAGGAGGAGAAGAAGAGGATGTGGGAGAGGAGAACAGGATTCTCAACAAGCTGGAGCTGCTCTGTGACCACCCTGACCCCGTGACAAGAGCCTGGGCCAAGGCAAAATGGAGGCAGGCAGTTGTAGACTTCAAACGTATGTTTTTCGTTTTCTTTTCATCACAATCCCCATTACCTCAATCATAAGACTTCTGCCAAAGCTGGGGATTTTCTAACACGAGAAACTTAGTCTGGTTGAAAAAAAAACAAGGAAAACAAGGAAGTGATTGGCGTAGCAGATAGTGACTGATTATAATTAGAGATCTATTATAAGTACTATGGTTGCTCTGTCAGATAATTTCAAGGATATCACTTCTAGTCCAAGGTGCAATGGTCTAGCCCTCATAATGCTAAATATGTGTTTCTTTTTCACAGGCTGTCATGAGGAGGGCATGGGGATCTTTTGCCTTAAACTGCCGAACTTGGAGAACTTGCAGCAGGAGAACTAATTTAAGAGATTGCCATTGTTGTTATGTTCATGTAGTTCTTAAGTCAATTCCACGTCACCGCTTTTCACAAGTTAGTAACCACAAAAAACTGAGTGTATATATGACAACCTAATAACAGTAAACAATGCACATCGCCACAACACTAGACATTCTCAGAGAGGAGGCTACGTACAACCCAAACCTAGATCAAATGCCTTGAAGAGATGTTGGAAATTGTCATTTTTAAGAAACACTTGCTAGAAGATGAGCACTCCAGAGCTTGAAAGTATTGTTTGTGAGGAGCACTCTTAAGGAAGTGACAAAGTCCTCTTTGTATACGTATCTTGCTTGCTGTGTGCCCTTAATGTTAGTAAAGAAGTTTGTGTAAAGGATGAGGAGATTGACCACACATGGCTGGAAGAAACAGACAGGTGCACAATACAAAATACCAAAGGATGGATATTGTAATGTATGGCCAATGCTTGTACTGTAGCACTTAGTGATGTCCATGATGTACATTAAACAAGTGGATATAAGCAGTTATTATTAGATAGAAGATGCCATCATGGAGTTAAAGGAAAATCATACTTTTTATGAACTAGTTGGAGACTTGAACCGGTTTGGGCCATTTGCATATACTTCCAACCAATCGGGAAGAAGTACCCAAACTGATCACCGACTGTCAATCACGTAGCTTTCTGAATGTAATTCGGCGCCCTCCCGATCTCTGGGAGAGAGATTTTGAAGCACCTTCCCGTCAACATCCCCGACCCGAGGAGTCAGTAGATTGTAATGGTCCTATGAGTCTATATTAGCGGGTCTACTACCCTTGTAGATCGAAGCCTCCCGTCACTTCTGACTAGGTATGTAATAACTTTCTGGGTAACATTTGTGTAGTACTTTCAGCCAGGGTTTTAATGTGTAGTGTTCATGTACTCTTGTGATCTTTCCGTAAGAGTCAGCCTTTTTCCATACGAGTTGATTGTACTGTATCGCTACTGTTATATGTACTTATAGAACTATTACAACCTGCTTTCCTCTTAGCTTGTGCCAACTTGTGTTAGGTTCGGAATTGAGTGAATAAACCTTCCGGCGGTACATCGAATCCCGTGGCTTGTGTTGGTCCTTAGTCTAGTTAGCGTAGTGTGGCTAACGTGTCGGACTTAGGATTAACGGTAAATCCGCCCTAGACCTCCGTGACATCTGGGAAGCAGTAAAGAAGACTGTTACAACACCATCACTATGATGTTGTCACCACTAAGACTATTGAACAGTGGAGTACATTTACCAAAACTTTAGGAAGCTGAAACTGCCTGTATCAACTGTGTCTTCGAGGTATCGCTGTTTCTACTAAATCATGCCCTGAAATTGTATCCCAATGCTTTTTGGGTGAAAGACATGATGAAACATATAGAAGAACAAGTGAACTGTAATGTATCAGAGTAAATGATAATAATCCTATCTTATAAATTCTTTCTAAAACGCAAAGTAGCGCGATGTTACATCAACAACTTGGTAGGTACTGCTTAAAAGAGCTAAAAGCTGTTTGTAGGTATAAATCTCTAAGCCTGCTTCATTGCATAGAGAAACAAGACATTTTGAAAGTTTTGATAAAAAATCAGGAAAGTTTTAAATGCTGTAAAAGATCATCTATCTTCAAATAACACTGACAAGGCAGGGGCAGAATCTCAACAAGAGCAAGTCAACGCCCTACGTTCTGAAGCCTCTGATGTTGATAATCATGTTTTGATTCAGTCAAAAAGTTTTGAATGTGATATTTAGGAATCCTCTGATAATTCAAAGTTTGGACATAGAAAGAGAGCAAATGTTTTTGTTCTCTCTGACTCCTCTTCATCTGATGCTGATCTGAACTTACATGATGTCACAAGACGAGGTCTGAGCAATGATGAAAGTTTTGATGTTACAAGTGATTCAGAATTTCAACATGTACAGGTGACAAGGTGAAACTTGTACTGGAAAATCCTATTGTAGGAATTCTTTCAAAAACACAAACCCGCGAAGAGAACAGTAGCCGAGCGAGGAATTCAATCCGATCCACCAGCAACCTTACCGAAACGTTCAAACTTAGAATGGCTGCAGCAGGCCCGTATACGTACGACGACTCGTCCGAGGAGTGGGACTCGGACGCCCCAGACAATTAGGGACGGGCCCAGACCCAACTCTTTTAAGAGGACCTACTCCGGACGGAATCGCCATTCCGAGCTCGGACCGCAAATCCGCGAAGAGGACGATCGCCGAGCGAGGGATTCATTCCGATCTACCGACCAAATTTCCAAAACGACCCAACGCAGAAAGGCAACGGCAGGCCCGTACAACGACGGCACATCAGACGAGTGGGACTCGGACGCTCCCGACAACCCACGAGACCACGAGTACGGCCTGGTAGAAGACGACTGGAAAAGGCGTACGCCTACCTCAGGCATAAGAAAGGCGAACTCCGCCGCAGTGTCCGCGGCCTGAATCGGGTTATCGCTCGCCTGGACGCCGAAATCGACGGAGAGCCCCAGACCGACAATCTCTACCAGCCCCTCTTGATCTTTGAGGACGGGCGGCGCGACGTACCGGTCCCGGAAGAAGATCCCAGGACGCACCCCATGGAGGCGTTCGTGTCATTTTTTCGCGCCCACCCGGGCTTCGGTATTGTGGCGATGGTGCAGGGGCTGAATGCCCAGGTACAGGATTTTCAGAGAATGAGAGACGAACTGAGGGCACAGGTGCGCGACCGCCTCGACGCAGTGCCCCAGCACTACGAGCACCCGGTGTTGTACTGCATCGCGCGGGGAATCAACCAGGGGAAGTGCGGCTGGGAGAAGCCATTGCGCCAGCGACCGGAGCTGTGGACCTTTCCGGACCCCATTCCGAGATCTGAGAGGAGGTTCCCTTACTGAGCCGGCAACCAAACAATCAGACTTGAATATAAACTGGAATAATGTGTGGACGTTGGAATATGTGGACTGGAATGTTAAATGGACCATTTGTATGTCAGGTAGGAAGATAATTTCTATTTGTTTCAGATTCTTATTCCATTTTATATTCAAATTCTTCCGAAATCTTATTCTAATAGTGTCAGCCTATCCGAGCTTGAACGGGTATCTAACCTCGCAGTGCCAACAAGATAACAAATCGTCTTGCAAGAAACTGGTCAAGCTATCAGCCAAGAGAGGAGTCGAGGGGAATCGTGTCCTCAGAAACTTTTGTCTGCAACTCCTGTGAGTACGTTTCCCAGTCATATAAGTTCTTTGAGGAGGTAGAGACAGGGAAGAGAGGCAAGAAATTAGCTGTCCCAAACTTGGCATTGCAGATAGCATTACTTAACAACCAGATAGAACATGTTTTACGCATTTCCTCCAAACCTGCTCCCTACGTCTGTTGAAGCACACTATATGTGCAAGTGCCATATGTGCATCTGCTGGAAGCGCCCAACATTTTGTTGTAACTCTGCTTACATCTGCTTGACACCCCTGAAGTTACATCAAGTATAGGAGATCTTGTCGGACCTGTAGTCGGAAATGTCCGACAACACGGGTTATCAATACTGGTGCTAGACCACATGTGATGATGCCAGATAACAATCTCATCGTATGACGTGGTAACCTGGGACGTGGTCGACCAAGATGTACATTTCAGGTGAAGGGATTCGTACTGATCCTGCAATGCTTTCTGCTATAACTTATAAGAGACTGGCCCGTTCTTCCGATCGATCGGTGAATTTAGACGTGAGTCGTAGCAAATGTCTTTGTTAACATGTATCTGTATATATTTCTCAGACACCCAACAACTTGGCATATTGTCGCCTTATTCAATCAATTTTAAGACGAGTATTTAACTTTGGCAGTTCTATATGACCCCCTCTGACCGAATAACATTGAGGCCGGGGAGGCGCGGCTTGAGCCTTACCCTGGCCCATTGGGAGGTGATAAACAAATAATAAAGAAAGCGGCCAACCAACGAACCAACTAATCTAAGCTGAACCAGCCCCCACTGAGCCAATGGCACAGTCCCCGAAGTCTGGGTTTCCAAGAGGCTGGACAGCAGAAGGAAATAGACCTAAACTAACAACCATTGAGTTGGCCGAATGTTCCACCGCAGGCTTATCAATTACTTAAGTAACAATCATTAACTGCACAGACACCGATGTTTACAAACGACCAGTGTAGTTTACATATTTGAGCGCAGGTCAGATATTACAAGGAGCGCTTTGCTACAGAAAGATGCTGTTTTTAATTGTATTTCCTGTTTTGCAAGGACACAGTTGTATAGGTGTTCAGTGTGGGATGATCATCTGACAGCTCATCCATGGTGTTTGATGTTCATCTCAGGAGTTCCTGTGGAGGAAACACGAATATAAGGATTAGTACCGAAATCCTTACACAAAATTCTCATTCTTGAACAGACAACACGGTAGAAATTGGACAACTAGGTTTTTGTAACCAGGAAAAGTCTCATGGAGGCCGATTTGCTCGGTGTAGCTCAACCATTTCTTTGGTTCCTAAGATTTTTCAGATGTACATACATACCTTCTTCATACATTAAAAAATTTTAAAATATGACTAAATATACGAATAAAAATATATACAAGCATTAAGCTGTGTAATAATTCTGGGCGAATCTTCCGAGAATATGGCGAAGTACGCAGTTCTCGTCCGCCAACACGTAAACAAGGTAATCCATCACAAATGTCAGCCGCGGTCAGCCAGACTCAGCCTTTCACGCAATTCTCATCAAAATTTGTAAAATTGGCCTCATGGTAATCAACATAGTGTGGCCGTTTTCTCCAATCATAAACAGGAGATTTTTTTCGTGACCAAAAGGTTGGGGCAAACTGTCTATAATAATAATTGGTGACGAGACATATCCACAAACTGCCGTACAGAACACTGTGCGACTCGCCTCAACTAAACAGCAGAATCACTCAACTTTCGCAAAAACGTGTCCACATCTATTTACGAGTAACTGTAACATCTTTAGGATACATTTTACGTAAGTTAACGATCACAGAAACGACAATTCAGAACACAAAACGACCTGAAAATGCAGCACCTACCTAACACCACCGCCCTTCCTCTCCAACTGAACCTGGGTGCGGTCGTGCGACGAGAAAGTCTGCCTATATCCATCCGCTACGGGACTGTTAAGCTGTATACCAACGTTACTATATCTATGAAACAAACACAATTATAGTTCTTAACTGCACAGATGTAGCAAAATCTGTAAATTATGCCGATAGTTTAAAAGCTGACACTTTCAAGTAGATTTTTCGTCCTTGTCCCGAACTACTTTCTGGCGGCACTTGTGTACGTCCTGTCTGGGGAGGCTATTCGGTGGCGAGGCCGTGCGAGGCTCACTTGGGGTCTACGAAAGAACTCATTGCATCTAAGGTGCCCAGGGCTAGTGACTCTAGGTAGTACCTGTTGGGTCCTGATTTAGATTTAGCATATTTTTCAAAATTTGCATGGGAGTTAGATGCATATCATTGGGTCTAAATAATTATTTGTGACGCCCAGAGCAAATATTAGTTTCCTTTTGGATCGCAATTTAACTTCTAACTCAGTTATACTTATCTACATTTCGAAATGTTTTAAATATGCAGGGCAGTTTAATATAAATTAGATCTGTTCACATGAGCATATGTACGGAGTCCTGTGAGGCATGCGATAGTCTACATCAGATATTTGGCTGTCATGAAGAGTCCATCCTTCCGAGGCAGGGTCGGTGGTGCGGTATTCTCCCATGACGACAACCGGTTGTAAGAATACCGCGCCACCGACCCTGCCTCGGGAGGATGGAAGAGTCATTCACAACCTTCAGCTTCGCATAGTAGAAACAGGGCAAAGTAAGACTTATCCGGATAAATGGATCAGGCAAGGCAGGATATCCAACCTGTTGGTCGGTAGCCTGTCCGGGAGGGGACGTAACTATATTAACCAGGATGGTACCCAGGCTAGCAGTATCTCATTCTCTGTTCTCCTTCTTCGAGACTAGCTGCCTGGTTCCTAGTAGCTGCCCGTGTATTGGACATCTTCGATAGGTACGTGCCATGCCCCTAGCCAGATGGAAAAGACGGACTGGACTGGAATCGTAGAAAAACTGCTCCCTGTCATTGAATAAAAATTTATCTATGATTTTTTCTTGGAAATCCTCTCATGCATAAAATGCATAAAATGCCATTTTAGAAGGTTCATTTTTTAAAATTTTCCGGGGGAGCATGCACCCGGACCCCCTAGGAACCTCGCGCCTTAGGAGCTCGAGGTCCCCTCAAGCAGTGGGAAGAACCCCACTGTTCAAAATCCTGGCTACGGGCATGCGTGCAATCTATGATTGAACATGAAAATATGGCTTAGTCTCAAGTACATGTAGTTGTCAAGGTCGTGATCTGGATGTACTGTATAATTGAAGTTGCCAACACTAGTCAAAGTGCGTGTTGTTTTTAAAGCTGTTGTGTCAATATCATTTTAAGGGGGTCCCCGTATGCTCTTTTCCGTCGGAGCGTAATCGTCCGTTTTGATTCTACGTAGAGCGTAGACGGACCGATCCCATACACACGTATAAGTTAAGCACTATGTGTGTATGTTAACTCTCCAATGTACAGATTAATCGAAAAAAAAGTTCAAATGATATAATTAGGATTTGTTTTGTTTGTGTGTATGCTCATCGATAGTCAGATTCCGTCAACATGTATATTGTATATTGCTGCTTGGTCGCAACGTGTATTTGAAATAAAAGAGAAATAAACATTATATTGACGTATGATTGCTCTAATTCATCGTTAAGCGTTATCGGTATATTCCTCGTGAAGCGTTATTGGTCGTTCTAATTCTACGTAGCTCGTTATTTGTCACCATAAATTCAGCGTTAAGCGTTACTGAATAATTCTTCGTTACGCGTAGACCTGCGTACTAAATCAAACCTCAAGAAGCCGTCGTCCCTATCCCTCTCAAAATGTAGTCTCCATCAGACGTCTTTTGTAGGCTGAATAAATCGTAGAAAAATGGCCTAAAAATGGTATTAATTGGCGAGGGAAGGTGGCCATCGACCATCAAATTGGCCTGATCGTCGACGGTCGGCTACATCAGTAGTACGTGTACGTTCTCTTGCCAATTAATGCCCTTTTAGGCCGATTTCTACGATTTATTCAGCCTGCAAAAGAAGTCTGGTGGAAACAACCCCGCTGCTTTTCCATACGGATTAGTTTCAGTGGATTTAGAGAGCGGGATTTAATCTCCATCTTGGACACGGTAAACGCGTATCGAGAACAGTAGGGGCAACCTGCTGTGCTTGGCTGAATAACGTAAGACTTGTGAATCTGCGTGTTCCTAGTATCTATCAGAAAAACAATATGCTAGCTCTCCTTAACCGAAGAACCGTTTCTAATACAGGAAATGACTCATTTGGACTCACTACGTGCTTATTTTTAATGGACACACAGAATGTGTTGTTAATACTGTACGCGTGGACATTCCGGTACGGGTACAGACAGGCACAGAACTCCTGTCATTGAATAATTCACAAAGCAACACGTCAGAAAATACCAGACGGAGGACACTAATGAAATGAATATTCAATTACTTCTCTCACTCACGCAACTTTTACCTGAGGTCTTACCTTATTTGGTAGTGGTTACCATGGTAACCCTATGACGTAGGTGTTCGTGCCGCACATGAAATACCACACGCACCACTTTTTAATACTAGTCGCTGGTAGAATCTGTCCGTACATGTTACGCCAAGCTCGTGCACCAGAACTTTTCAACTGCTTAGTTTACTAAGAAGAACTGGTACAGCACGAGTTAGTCGTCTCGCGGTAGAATGGGGAACCCGTCGACTACTGGAACATCACTGGCGCTGCTGTTGGGCCTGTGCTGCTGCCTGTCTAGTGCTTTTGCGACAATGGGTATGTAACCAGCTATTTATCCACGATCGTTAACCTTAACTCCGTAACTGAACATTAACACACAACATAATGATATCTTCACTCAGTTTACGCTTGTGTTTTGTAAAACTTGAAAAACTGTGAACCATTTATACTCGAAACACAGTATTTTTGCGATGATAGTTTGCAAGTTTCATATTTTGGGGACTGCATAGGGGGGGGGGGTCCCGACAACGCTCTACGCTAAATTTTGAGAGCCGGCTACGTATTACGCTGAATTCAGGAAATGTCTCGATTACGCTTTACGATAAATTCCAAGTGGCTGAAACGCTCTACGTAGAATTAAAACGGCGAATACGCTCTGCGCAAAATGCTACGTTGAATTAGAGCGGTCCGTTTACGCTCTACGGCCGTTTACGCTCTACGGAATAGGGCATGCGGGCCCCCATATGTAGCTAAACGGCTTCGATCTGGCGCATGGATTAGATGAATGTTTATATGACAATTTAAACGTCGTCTATTTGTACATTGCTTCATGCCAGCACTTTCTGTTTGATAACTAAAGAAGAAGGGGCTTGTCCACTTCTAACTTGAACAACTGAAAGCTCTACCTGCTTTTCACCCAAGTACCTGCTTATATCCATCCGCACTGAGTACCAGACTACCACTCGGGTCTGTCCTTGCGTTAAATATTTAAAAAAAAAACGATGAATTTAACAAATGTTTGCCAAACTGGGAAAGCTTGGACCCTGCCCGTGTCTTCTTGTGTCAAAATTTGCACAGAAAGACATATTTTAAGCCTGTTAAGTAGGCACTACAAGGGTGATTCCAATCTGGATCATTTTGGGCCTAGTGCTACCCAGCTCAACTGTGACGTCAGCTAATTAATCTGCAATGGTCTGAGAAAAACAGGGCGGTGTGATTCTAGTATGTAAGTATGTATTGGTGCTGCGCCATCCATGAATTATCTATGTACTCTCATTCCAACATACTTTGTTGTTGCTTCTCGCACGGCATCGTCCGACACTGACAAAAAGATACTTTACTTGCGCCGTGAGCTGCAGATGATGTCAGGACCTCTCACCCTGGCTGTTTACTTCCAGAATTTACGCAATAGGCATTACAAAAAGGAGCTGGCCCAGCTATAGAATATCTAGATCAGCATACGCCAGTAAACCATGAACAGTTTCATCAGGCTGGTAATTCGATCGTCCTTTACACACAACCGTGAGATGTTTACCTACAAGCGCCACCTTGCGGTGGGAAGTAGAACCTGCCAATATTGCCCGGAGTAAGGCAGCAGAAGGATGGCCAAGTCATTGGGTGATAAACAGGTCATGGCTCTGCGTACAGAACTTGCCCAGTGCAGTGTTTAGGGCTTGAAAACCAGATTTTACAAAGCCAATAGTTTATAGTTATTTATCTACATACCACGTTGAGACAACACTATCCCAATGTACTATATTGACATTCATGGAGCAGAAATGCCAACATTGTGACGAAAAACGGTTACTGGTAGGATTTTTGTGCCGATTTTCCGGGTACCAAAAGATTCATCATAGCGCTTTTTTCTGCCCTATTTTAAATGCCCAAAGTATGAAAAAAAAAATCATGGAAATGTGCTAATGTGGGATAGTATGTGTCAATATATCATGCAGATTGCCTTGTTCCAGTTTTGCTGCCATTATATTGCATCGAATGCGTTTAGCCATAGAACTCTGATGTACAGATGGAAATACTTCAAGGATGAAAAATCGGGTTTTGAAAGATGAAAATTGGGTTTTGAAGGATGAAAATTGGCTTTTGAATGATGAAAAAATTAGGTTTTGAATGGTGAAAAATGAGTTTTGAACGGTGAAAAGTTGGTTTTGAACGGTAAAAACTGACCCGATGAAGCCTTGTTGAACTTGTACTTTTGGTCTTTCGTAATTGACGATATCCTTCGTTCGTGGTAGATTTTAATGTCGCTCTGAGGAAGACGGCGTTCCAGACAAGCACCCTTAACGGGACGCATGGACCCGGGGTTGCCAGCCTTGCTGTAGACGGGCTCACCAATACCTACATGTACTACGGCACTGCCACCTGTACACACACACAGGAGGAGACTGGTCCTAGCTGGTGGGTGGATCTCGGCCGATCGTATATTATTGACAGGTACGTATGGACACGAGATGAGCGTATTTAGCAAAACGAATTCGAAAGACAGCATACTAAAACAGTAATAATTAAACAGTACAGGAAACGGTTGACTAGAAATGGTGTGATGATTGACATGTAGGGGCATGGCCGGCAACGACGTCCTTTCATTTTGAATCGATATATTTAAACCAGTGAGTCAAAGAAGAACTGACATAGGAGAGATTCAAGATGTAAATTACACGTTACCATGTTTTGCATGCATGGTGTCTCATATATATAAGCTTTAACAACTTTCATCCTGAAGTGTATCATACTTTATAATTGCAATGGCTTCGACAATATCTACAGAGTGGTCATCTTCAACCGCATGGACTGTTGTTCGGAACGACTCAACCCCTTCAACATCCACATCGGGGACTCCGACCAGGTCAGCGAGAACCCCAGGTGTGGAGGTGATCATCAGATCCTCGTGACGAAGCCGACCGTTTCCATCCCGTGTCGGTGGATGGCAGGACGGTATGTGGGCGTTCATCTGACTGGCCCCTCTCGAATCCTGACGCTGTGCGAAGTCCAGGTTATTACAGGTACTGAATATGGTTATTGGTGTGTCAATTGTTGTTAATTTCAAATTTTGTTCATAACACATTGATATGCGAATTCCGTTCCATTATCGATATCATTTACATCATTTGTCATTCTTAATTATTTTGTTTTCTGTACTTTTTTAGTTACATTTCACTCATACTATAGTATGGAATAAATATATTGTTTTCCCTCATGTTTCTCCTCTTCCTGTCATTTGTTTAAAGGGATTCAACTCTGCCATTTTTCAGCCGAATGACCTGAAATTTGGCATGGGATGGCAATAATAAGGGTAATATAAGTACTTACATGCCTAACCCGAAAGAGTTTTTGTCCTCACATGTTGACCACAGTTGGAGAGTGTTCCAATGGCTACTGGCACCTCCCACACACACGCCGATGTTACCGTGCCTACGACACGGAGAGTGAGTACGACCAGGCTTTGGCGACCTGCCGAGAAGAAGGGAGCACTCTGGCCATGCCTGGTGACAGCGCCACCAACGACTTCCTGGTCGCTTTAAAGAACGCCGCGGACACGACCAAGGTTTTCTACTTCGGGATGACCCGTTCAGATGACGGAACGTGGACATACGCACGCGGTTCCCAGCCGATGGAATGGGAAAACTGGGCCGATGGACAACCGAGCGGAGGAAAGGAGCGATGTGCGGTGTACTTCCCCGACAACTCGGGCGACCTCTCCTTCAACAACAGAAATAAGTGGAACGACGTGGGCTGTAAGATAGACGCTGGTTTCATCTGTGAATTTGGTAGGTCATTAGAATTGGTGTTACATTCAGTTTGTGAATTGCTCATTCATTGAAACCAGGAGTTGGACAATCGAAAATTTGCCCAATATTTCTGATAGAAAGTACAGTTCAGCTGCATTTTTCATCTACCAGAACCCTGCCAGGTGGGGAATGGGGCATCCTACCGAGGAACCGTCTCTGTGACCAGGACAGGCAAGACGTGTCAACGCTGGGACAGGCTGTTTCCACATGTACACGACAAGACACCGCATAACTACCCGTCATCCGGACTGGAGGAGAACTACTGCCGGAATCCGGATGGTGAACACGGAGTCTGGTGCTTCACCACGAATCCGTCAGTGCGATGGGAGCTTTGCGAAGTGCCAGTCTGTGGTGAGGCGTTCAAGTTATTTAGCACTAGCAGCTTCGCCGAGAAGGTTACTAGTGAGTGTTAGGTACACCATTTATAAGGCTTTGTGAATTCTTTAACGGTTTAATACATCATGGGGTGTGGTGCATGTATCTATATGATATTTGGTAGGTAGGTTGGGTTGGGACAACGAAGGTTGGCTGCTCTGTACGGTACTGTAACGATGTGCAAAGGTATGATATCTCGTATTTTGAACATGATTTTTGAGTGGGACGTAGGTGTTTGGGCAATGGGTACCTAGTAAAGCTTTCAGCGAAATACTAGTAGCTACTTACGAAATTGTCTTTTACCTCTAGTTGATCCCTGAATATTCCCATCAGATTTGTGCATTCACATGTTATATGTACTTTGTTATTGCTTCTCTCTCGGATTTTAATTTTCATGCTATTTGCAACATATATAGACGCCGTAATGTTTATTCAATGTACCCTTTCAAGACAAAAAAATTGACACCGAAACGATGCCATATACAGAATTAGATTAGACAACTTTTTGTGTACGTATGAAAGGTGACTGATAGAGCGAAACCTTTAATGACTTAATGACCTAATAGCTCCTAAGAAGTGGCGTGAAGATTTGCGTTGCGGACGAGGCTACAAGGCTGAAGACCAAACCCCGGCCGCCGAATGCGACCCTGGCAGTAATTTCCCATGCTGCTCCTCGGACAACTGGTGCGGCAACACTGCGGCCCATTGTGACTGTCTGGCGTGTGTCGACTACAGGAAAACTGGTACGTAACAAGAACACATGTACAGAATGGAAGGGGTAAATAACTTTATCGGAAACTAGATTCTTGAAAAGTTAGACTTCCAGGTCAACAATTTTCAAAGGCAAATCAAACTGTACTGCAGGATTTAATTACGGAGATTACTTCCAACAAACAAGAGTTCCGAGACTCCATACCTCCTTGAAATATGGGCTTGATAGATAAATGTAAATTTATTCTTTAATTATGCAAATGACCTCTGCATTAACATAATATATGCATCGTGATGTTAACTTTTGATAAACTTACAGATATCCCAAGTATGACATTCCCATCAGTCACCATTAATAAATCATAGAATTTTTGCATTAATTATGCAAATTAGGTCATCATTTGCATAATAAGCATCTGTTGATGTTCCATCTGCCATAGGTTACATACATTACATGTATGAAATTACTATAATGTAAAACACTGTAATTATAGAATTTCCTCAGGACAAAAGATACAAAAAACGGAAGTTCTGCTGCAGTACCAAGGTCATCCACCAGGAGGCCATATTTCACCTTGACCTTTGTCTTCCTAAGACTTACCAGCATACCAAATATCATCATAATCCATAAAGGCGTTATGAAGTTATGCTAACTACAAATGTGCGGAAACACAGACACACACACAGACACACACACACACACACAGACAGACGCGCCAAAAACAATACCTCCATTTTTCATGCAGGTAACAAACAAACAAACAAACAATTTTCTTTACTTCAATCAAACCTAAGGGATTTGTGCCAATGGAACCATCCTTGACCTGGCCCAAGTATGTGACGGTAGAGACGACTGTGGAGGCAATACGGACGAACTACGCTGCTGTAAGTAGAAACGCAGAGAGCACCGTTTCATCACATGTTTCAAACACTTATATTATATATACTAGGGATTCGAACCCAGAACCTTTAAATTCACCTTGCCACCTTTATATGATTATTCATTTTTTTTTTTAAACTGGACTTAAATTGCCCTTGGTTCCACTTTAACCATAAAACAATATGTGAACACTATTCGCTATTTTCTTAAAACAAGTAATTGCTACTTTCCTATGTATCTGATGACTTTGAATGTAAATACTTCATCGATCTCCCTTGTATTTGGATACAAGGAACATAAATTATCATCATCCGGAGTCTCACGGATGTTCATGAACCTTTTCCTCTACCCCCCTCCCATCCTCCATAGTAACAAAACAGGTCTTCCAGAGTACAGTATCCTCACACAGTTGGTGCATGTACGTAGGTTGCGCGTGGTCTGCCTCCACTTGCATGTACTTACATTCAGCATTAAAATATTGACGGTTACTCATAATATCCGATAATGGTATAAATAAACTTTAAAACAAGGAGCAAGACTGATTAAAATACAAATATTCTGCAGAGGTAAGAATTTATGAAAGTCCATAGTGTCCTTATCTAAAACAGTTACTCCTGCATGATTTTTTAAGTTCTAGGGATAAATAAGGACTGTCTAAGTCTCTCAATACGGCTCAGTGGCATATTGTAGTTAGATGTTGAAACGTGATGCCTCAATGTTCAACGCAGGTGAGAGAAAAGGCGAGATAGGCTGCAGCAATGGACGATGTCTTGAGTGGAGTATTCAGAAGGCCGAAGACCCTTTTTGTGACGGCATAAGGTCCTGTGCGGATGGCAGTGATGAGCTATCATGTCGTGAGCATATTTCCGCTTGTGTCTATGGTATTTTCTTTCTTTTCCTAACTTTTTGTGCCTGATATGTGTGTTGTTTTTTCTGCCACTGCAGGAAAAGTAGGATTTACTGATGGTGGTAAATTCAAGTAAAGTCGTTTACTTTGTATACAATACCGGACATGATAGTAAATAAAAGTCAGATCCGGTAATTTCAAGTCCGACAGTGCCGGACTTTTGTCTACAACCATTGTAAAGTCCGGTACTGTTTACAAAGTAAACATTACCTGACTTTACTGGCATTTACTACCATTGGTAAATCCAACATTTCAAGCAGTGTGCGCGTCATGTGTATCATGTATACAACCAATGGCTCACAAACACCTGCAGTTGGATAGACAATTTTATAACTGTTTTATAACCCGCAGCCCTTTCTGCCTGTGACAATGGTGCCCTGTTCCACCCGTTTGCTCGATGTGACGGCAGAGATGACTGTGGAGACAACAGTGATGAGAAGAACTGTGGTGAGTTTTTCACACAGTTATTACTGACAACCCCATCAAAGTGTTTATAGCACGAAATCATTATAGGAAGGTACAATGCAATTGGACACTATGGTACAATGTAAAGCTTTATGTCCACAGACTGTTACTACCTACACGACAAAGGGGCAAGCTACAGGGGCCGTGGAAACCAACAACACTTCTGTCAGTACTGGACATCTCAGTACCCCCACGCCCATAACCACACTCCCGAGGCCTACCCGTCAGCAGGGCTGGAGCGGAACTACTGTAGGAACCCGGACGGGAAGGACAGACCGTGGTGCTACACCAACAACGCAACAATCATGTGGATGTACTGCGACGATGTCTTCGCCTGTGACGGTAAGATCATAGAGAATACTACACGGTGTATTCCGTATGGACCGATTGATTTTATTGATTGATTTTATTGATTTGCTCATCAAACAATAACAGAATGTAATTAGAGTTCCACGATCTCATACCTTCGCCAAATTAATCCTTCCGGTGGACAGTTTGTACATTTGTACTCATTAATTTCATGCAAATGAGAGTCTCATTTGCATGAATTATATCAGTAGATCATATTCTCAAATGACAGCCTAATCTGAACAAAAAAACTATTCTAGCACTTCCTCATAAATTATGCAAATAAGGTCATGATCAGATTTGATTAGAATATGTTTATTACTGTTCACCTTTACTGAACTTCCAAATACAGCACTATATCTTCAGATGTTTGTTTGCAGTTGTTTGCACGATGATGTGTGTGTGTGTGTGTGTGTGTGTGTATGTGTGTGTGTGTGTGTGTGTGTGTGTGTGTGTGTGTGTGTGTGTATGTGTGTGTGGGGGGGGACATGCTAATTTCATTACTGGCACGACATACATGTCCTGTTTCCATTTTCAGAGTTACCAACAAGTTGCTTCTTCACTAACGATAAGGGAAGGAGCTACACAGGGCACATAAATAGGTAAGATTAGCGCTTGAGCTTTGGTGCCATTTTTTTCTACAGTACGGCGAATCAGTTGTGCAAACCATTGCACCCCAAAGGACTCTCTTTGTATGGATTTGCAACGCAAACTGGAAATATGCACTAACCTTATTTAGAAAAGGCTGTAAAAACGTTAACTTAGGTTTTAAAAACAACTTGACAAAATTGAGAAATACATTAATTATTTATCTATATTTAGTTTAACATGATAAAGTACATAACCTATAGTAACCCATTCCACAGGGCAGGAGACCGGCTGTGTCAGAGATGGGACTCACAGTTCCCCCACAGCCATCCCCACACACCGCAGGCTCATCCTGATGCGGGGCTGGAGGAAAACTTCTGCCGTAACCCTGACAACAAGGACCGGCCCTGGTGCTACACCAGGAACGGGACGGAGACGTGGGGCTACTGCGACGTGACGGAATGTCCTGGTAAGAAAGCTCGAAGAAGTCTATTATTGTATCCAACTGATAAGTTGTAAATGGGTAACTGTTATCATCCTTAACTGTCATCTATCGAGTCATTCACATCTACCAATGCATGGCAAGTCATGACAATATCATCATATATACGCAATAATAACAGTTTTGATAGTGCAATTGGATAGGACAAAGTCTAACAACAAATAAGATTATGTTTACTGTATCATTGGACATTATTGAGGAAGATTGTTAAACATCAGTTTGAAAGTTTTAGAATTAATGCAAACTCTTTATCCATCAACACTAGTATTAATTCACTATTTCCTGTTTCTCATCTATGTAGACCCCACGTCGTCGGACTATGTTCCCAGAAAGTGTAACAGCTCCTGTAAAGGAGAGTGCGGACAGAGTTACAAACAATTTTACTCGTGTCAGTGTGACCAGGACTGCAGCTTTTTCAGCGACTGTTGTAGCGACATTGGGTACGTAGATTGTATACATATTGCAATCAGTGGGGACAGCATATTTCTAGAGGTACATCCTAATTGTACATTGTTGCAAGAAAAGGAATACGTGCCCATACGTGAGTTTTGGTACTCTCCAAGCAGAGGTTTTGGTTTGGGGTTATTACCTCCATGAAAAATGGAGGTATTGTTTTTGGCGCGTCTGTCTGTGTGTGTGTGTGTGTGTGCGTGTGTGTGTGTGTGTGTGTCTGTCTGTGTGTGTGTCTGTGTGTGTGTGTGTGTGTTGTGTTCCGCACTATTTGTAGTCAGCATAACTTCATAACGTCCTTTAGTGGATTGTGATGATATTTGGTATGCTGGTAAGTCTTAGGAAGACGAAGGTCAAGGTCAAATATGGGCCTCCTGGTGGATGACCTTGGTACTGCAGCAGAACTTCCGGTTTTTGTATCTTTTGTCCTGAGCATGCTATGGTCTTGAATTTTTGGTGACAGATATCTTTTCCTGTCAGGAATAAGTGGTGTGGGTTTGGTCCCCCTAGCAGCTTGTTCTGGAATTGCAGGGGACCTTCGGGCGAAATCTTTGAAAGCAAATCTTTGGAAGTCCAGATAGGAACAACGTATTTTCATTATTTTTGGTAGGTAGGTAGCTGAGAGAGAGATGTACATAATTAAATGCAAATAATGCAAATGACGACTTTATTTGCACAATTAATGAGGTGACCTGATGATTGTTTGCCTTCATAATACAGAGAGGTATGCAACTTCAACACAACAGCTCAAAAACCATCTGATCGTGACCATGAAAAGTGGAAGTGCCTGTCGGGATATGACAAGGGAAGATCTTATTGGCTGGTGGCTGGCTGCCCTGACGACTGGATGGACGACGTCACAAGAGATCAGTGTTTAAAGCAAGCTGATCCCAACAACCCGGGTGACCTGGTCTACCGGATGCCCGTGCAAGATAGCTCAACAAGTATCTCCTATAGAAACATATTCTGTGCTCTTTGTAACAATGTAAGTACGGAAGAATTCAGTACATGGCGATTCACACCTGTGTGTACTGGGTACACAGCTTCACCTACAAACCCCATTGGAATTCCACAAATATTATACGATCATTATAAACTCCGCATTCCCAACTGGAATGGAGATTGTACCGGAACTCTAAAGGTGGAGTTCAGTCCTACTCGGTTGAATGTGAGACAATGCATTGTCCCTGTCGTCAATATTTCGAATGCAAATTGTAATGTGACTGCTTGCAGATCCTACGACGAAAGAGTAACTTTTGACGTTTTCAAGTTCTATAAAAACGTTCACTGTGCTCTTTGTGAAGGACTTTCCCTTGCGGTAGCCACACATTTAAGTTGTCCTTCTGCTAGTGTGAGAGATATATTTGCATTGAACCCTATCTCATTACCTTCTCTGTTCAACTTTAACGCTGATGAGAGTCCCGAAAACAGTCCTGAGCATTGCCCCCCAGACTCTTTATACGACCCATTTGTAGACTCGTGTCGATCTCTCTCGTCCCTAAGTCACGGCTCTTTGAACAAAACTTCCCATCTCCAAAACTGCAGCAGACCCATTCTGAATTTCACATCCGAAGAGTTCGAAATCCTTCCCAATGGCAGTGTCCGCCTGTTGAGTTCTAACGTGTCGTGCCCAGCTGAGCAGGTGGCCATTCTGAACACAGAAGCGTCAGTCTGTGGGGACTGCCTACTGGAGTATTTTTCCAACGACACGCTCCAAACCTCGGACCCTGTCCAGCACTGGTTAACCCTGGGTCTTGTGATAGTGTCTGACGTTGCCGTGTCTGGTTTTGTGGCTCACACTTACAGGTCAGGCCAGTGGAAAAAACTCCCGGAAAAGCTGAAGGTACAGATGATGACATGCATGGCAGTTGCCGTAACCCAGTTTGTGGGACGTGTGTTCCTCTCTCCCGGACCAGGCTGTACAGTTTATGCAATACTTCTGCACTACTTTATTCTGACGGCCTTTACATCCATGAACGTGCTAGCTGTAGATCTCTTCCTTACATTTCGTGAGGATTCCGAAAGAGCCGAACTGTACAAGTACATCTTGTACACCTGGCTGGTGCCGGTGCCTATAGTCCTTGTCACAGTGATTGTGGAATTCGGCAGTTCTGTCAGGGTGGGTTATGGAGAGCAGTGTTGGATCGGCAATCCAACAGCCAGTCTGGTGGCATTTGGTGTTCCTGTCCTCTGCGCCCTTATGGTCAATTTTGTCTTCACCACTCTTGTGTTGTTGGCCATACGGAAGTCATTTCAGATAGCCAGCACTGCTTTGCCACGCTCGGAGATCAGCAAGATCTGGGTCTACACGCGTATCTCGTTTCTGGCGGGGTTCACCTGGATTTTGGGATTCATTGTTCCTTTCGTCAAGATCGCAGTTCTCGACTACATCTTTATTGTGCTGAATGCTTCTCAAGGCCTGCTGCTGACCCTGCTGCTGACAATGACGGGGAAGGTGTTGGAGGAATGGAAGTATGCGATCATGGTGCGCCTGGGTCTGATCGAAGCTAACCAGGACGATGGAGGAACCACCACTACCAGCAACCGGCGGACCAGGAGAACTGAGGTGACAACAGCAGGTGGAACCGGCACTGCTATAGAGATGACAATTATGGCCGATGTAGAGGAGAACAGGACACGCCATCGTGTGGGCAAGCCTCGTCAGGACAAGGGGCGGAACGCAACTGCCAGCAACCAGCCTACCACCGCAGGGGAAACTGAGGCAGATGAAACTGGCACTGCAGGCAACTTGCAGACCCTCGCAGGTGGAGTTGGGGCTACAACAAGCGGCACTGACGTTGGTACTGAGATACCCATTAAAACCTTCGTCGATGCTGAAGGAAATCAAGCTGAAGACAGGCGTTCGACCTGCGCTGAAGATGAGACCAGTTTCTGATTGCGGTACTGAAAGGAACCTAAGAGCATGTCTCTATAACTGCCCACCTACAAAGTGCTTATCATCCCCACATGACGTTGCTAATACAATTTGAAAGTAATTGCCTTTCAGAAACAAGCTTTGCTTCTCTCCAGAGTTCAAGCCTTTTGCTGAGTAAACTCCTGCATTGTGCCCGCGTGTTTTTGAGTATTGAAGAGGCTGGTCTGTGTGATTGTAGATACAAAATGTCATTTCATTTATCTTATTTTTACCAGTGGATCACACTCAGGTCTGTGGCCTGTTTTTCAGATGTCCCTGGATACATAAAAAATAAATACATACACACATACTCAAGCGATAAAACAGATGGATTGAAATGACACAAAACAAATAACGTTCAGAACAAAGCAGAATACAAGTCAACCGGTAACTTATTCATTTATAAGTAGAGTAACTGATTACTTTATCAACTACATGTATATAGTGTAGTGTATCGTAGCGTGTATATGTAGAATTGTAACATTCCTGGCAAGTAACTTAGTCAACACTCTTTTTAGTAGTCATAGAACACGTTTTATAATGAGGTACAACTGCTCACTGTACCCGTCATGAGTATAGTTTAGAGTAATGTAGAATGTACATGTAGAGTTGAAATATTTTCTAGCCAGTAGTTCTTTATAGCACTAAATCAGACACAGTAATTGTTGACCATATATGTATACTGCCTTGCCACCGTACCATTCACCATGGCAGTCATTGCTACTCTACACCTGGCAGTAAGAGACTGTGAATAATGCCACAGTACAAAATTGTAAATAAGGCTGTAAATAATCCGCTCTGCCCTGGAAGACCATGCAAGGTAGTCTGAAAAATAGTATACATAGAAGGCAGAACTGCATCATACCTTTGTTGGATATAATACTCGAGACAAAACGATTTTATTAATCATGTAACAAAGAGTTGAAGGAGTGTATTCCAAGAATTGTTGAATACTATTTCATCACCAATATTGTCTTTTCAGTATGAAGCATTATGCTTTGAGTAAGCTTCATATTCACTTTGATAGTAATTTAAGCTATAGGATTCATGCAAGGAGTCTTATTCATGCATCACTGAGATGGTCTAGTTAGGGCACTGTTACGTGCAGTATGACATAGTGTAGATGTTTATGTGTAATAAGTTACCAAAATATACGCAATCATTTCTAACATGTAAAATTACATACTAAAAGTGCTAAAAACGTTCAGATAAAAAAATCAAAGCATTGCACACATCAACAATTGCAAAATAATACTGTATTTATCAAATACCACTTCATGTGTAATGTATCCCAAGATATTAAAAGGACTCCTTGTTTTATGCTAGATTATTCACTGTTTAATTTGTAATAACAAGTAAATGCATGTTTTCTGGTGTTATAAGGAATCTAGTGTAACTCATCAATAGTAAGGCTTGGAACAAGAACTGCGTACTAGTAGTCAAACCTCAAGTAGCCGTCGTCATTTAATTTGCCTCTCAAAATGTAGTCTCCCAGTTGCAGACTTCTTTTGCAGGCCGAATAAATCGTAAAAATCAGCCTGAAAAGGGTATTAATTGGCGAGAGAAGGTAGCCGGCTATCGACGATCACATTGGCCTGCAAGAAGTCTGTGAGATGTCGCTATGATGAAAATGCATAAAAGTAATCCCCTCCTCTACAGAACAAGGACACTAGCTTAGCACCCCAGATTTTTTTTTGCATATTACTACTCACTATGAAGATCCAAATTTGTCGGCACCGCTATTCTAGTCCATAGGTAGTTCGATTCAGGCGACCAGATGCTCGTACTGTATGGAGGCACTCACAATCACATGCTTTAGTTAACATACAAGCAAAATAAAAGTCAAACTATATACAGCGGCACATTTCTGACAACCCAAACTCATACATGACGAAGGTATGGGGTAATCGAGCTCTTGTTTGAGGTATAATTTTGAACGATTTTCGGGAATGGTTAAAATATGTTTGCATGCATGCCATCATCAGCTTTCATATGGGGAGCTGGTATTAATTACGGTGTAAATAAGAATTACGATCTTCAAGGCCGCCCACGATGACGGCAGTAGCTTCATTGCATGTTATATATCCATAATAATAATAATCCACGACATAAATGTACTGTCTACAAAACGGTTCATATTCTGACCAATGTAAATAGAGAAATGCTTGTTTCTTGTGAACCCATCCTGTATGGGTGCAAAGTGAAGCATATTATTTTTCACCAATATTGTTCTCCAAAAACAAGCATTTGTGCATAACTCGCTCGAGCTCGTTTACGAACAGGTGGGTATGGCGCAGAAATACATATGCGTGACAATGCGGGGCGATGGGACCGTCATCAAAATATTGCTACATTCAGTTCTGTCATATCATTAACCAAAGAATTCAGTCGACTCAACGTTATCTTATCAGTGAAGAGTTCTATTGAATTTCATGTATTTGAAAGGGAGCCAAAACTTCATATAATCGCAAACCAACTGTAATAAAGGTGACATTCAGATGCATTGTTAAACCTACAAATGATTTTGGGTTGCCATAGCTGCCATAGTAAGACTTATAAGCGAGAAAAACAACAACAGATATTTCACGATGTCTCCTTCTGATAGTTACGACGAAACAGCGGGATACTTTACATACCTCAACCTAGAGTCACGTCAGCTGGTTTCAGTGTGCATTATCATATAGCTACGTGCGTCGACCAATCATAAGGCTCCATTTGGCATTGGTTATCAGGCCGTAACTTCAAAAGTGGTCGGTTATTAGAATAATTCATTGGGACTTAATACATGTAACTGCGTGTGTCTTAAGCGTGCAACAAAGGGGCGGCATATGGGACTTGCACTGTATAGTACGGGACTACATAGCTTATAAGCTACATGTGCCCTATACAGGCGAGTGCCACCTGGAATTTCAATTTGCAGTTTTATGTGGAAACCATAAAACATTTCTTACTGTTTTTCTTGCTCGTCTGTCGAAATTCGCAAGTTAGCAAGCTTATTATTATTAAGAATACATCAGATCTGAAGATGTTTGATATCTCTATCCGATGTCTTTTTGCATTCAGATCAACTCTTTGGGTCAACAGCACGAAATTTTAAATACATATCCTGATATAAAGTCGGGTGTGACTCACTCTGTTAACAGCGAGAGAATGTAGCAATTCTAATTAAAAGGTTTGATGACGTTTCCTCACATTCCTCTGGGTTAGTACCCATATGTTCCCTGTAATTCTATACTTTTTATAAGCCTTTACGTGAAACAGGGTATTCACAAAGCCCGGTACTTACCTGATTATTAGTGGCACTAGACTGAGTAGACGTCACCGTGCCAGGGTACGACTGGTACACCAAAAATGTCAGCTACATTTCCCACCGTAAAGTTGACCATGGTACCCGGCTTGCTCCTTTTCATGTACCTGCTGTCCATCGGCCATGCCTCCCCTCGTCCTGCCGACAGAGACGAAGAGTGCCCCGCCTTGGCATGCAAAACGACTAACGAATGCATCGATTGGGCACTGAAAGGTGTGATGGTTTCATAGATTACCTCGACGGCTCGGATGAAGAGTGTACGGCTCCAGATTGTTTGTCGCCCGACGTTTTCGGCTGTGGCATTGTCCGCCGCTGCCTCTCTCTCGCTGTGGTATGTGACGGTAATAATGATTGTCCAGACGGTTCAGATGAAGAAAATTGTACAGCGTGTCCCCTGCCCAACTACTTCAAGTGTGATAGTGGTGAATGTGTACTCCAAGGATTGCAGTGTAATGGTGATGATAATTGTAAAGATGGTTCAGATGAAGAAGATTGCATCAACAAAGAGTGTTACAATCCCGATGATCTTAAGTGTGAAAGTGGTAAATGTGTCCCCTCACACTGGCTGTGTGACGGTGCTGATGATTGTGGAGACGGTTCAGATGAGAAAGATTGTATAAACAAAGAGTGTTACAACCGCGACGATTTCAAGTGTGATAGTGGCGAATGCGTACACCCATGCCACACTGGCAATGTGACGGGGGTGATGACTGTACAGATGGTTCAGATTAGGAAAATTGTACAGCGTGTCCCTGGCCCAACTACTTCAAGTGTGATAGTGGTGAATGTGTACCCAACGAAAAATTAACATTTTATATCAATAATATATAGTACGCAGCTATCTAATTTTCAAAAACATTTTTCGTGCTTTGTTGTCTTTCATACCATACCATTCGTTCCACAAGGCTACCCGGCTGGGCGCCGGTTTGGAAATGTGACCTTAGCATTAGTATGTTTCTGTTGTTCATATTTGTTATTTGTTTTTGTTGCAGAGCTCTATGTAGCAAGCTGTGGTTCCAAGGACCAGGCCATGATCTGGATGACAGCGGCTGCACTGGGCGGTCAGATTCTGTATCTCATGGCTGTCTAATCTATACAAGGCTTTGGCTGTATGTAACAAACTAAACAAAATTGTTTGGAAAATCTCTACAAGAAAGGAAAATAGCCTAAAATAGTCTAGCCTTTGTAAGTGTTTGTCTTCTGTTTATTTGTTAATATTACCTGGAAATTTGCCAGATAACCAGAAACGGCCAAACCACTAGTGTAGTATAGCATAGCACCTGATACACATCCTAACAGTAGCTATTGAAGTTAGTCGTATTGTACACAATCTGTAATTTAAGAGTGAATTTTCATTAATGTATCTTATGATTGATTATCTAGCTCTAATTCTAGATCTGTGTGGTGAAAACACATATCATAGCAGCTTATCTATCTATTCTTTTATGCCTGTGCCATTACCAGAGTATTTATGTTAACCAAGTGTTTTGCTTTTATCGGTGTAGACATTTTCAAAACGCACGCAGAATTCAAGAAATATTATATTATTGCCCTTCAAACGTTTTGAAATGTTTTGAAACACGGCGTTAAGGGATTTTGTGCATGGTCAGCCAAATAAACTTGTACATCCGTGTCTTTGTGCAGTGTCTTCTGTTGCTTTCCTCACCTTTCCATGACACAAAACACATTTTGCATGTTTTCAAGTGGCCGCGTTTGGAGCTATTACGCTCTGGAAGGTTGCATAGGCTGAAGACATTTAGAAAGAAGAATCGGACCATAATATGCACGGTTTGATATACTTTATATAGAACGATGTTTTATAAAACCCCAAACAAGCCTCGAGGCTTCGACCGAATATCTCACACCAGACAGAATGTATCCATTTGCCGCCATAAAGTAGTGCGAGGCAAACAGAACACATATCCATCCGCTCCGACATGTAACGGGTAACAAATACATGTATGTCAAATATGTAGTTGATTTAACAGCTAACACATACTGGCATCAGGAAATATTCGAGGATGGTCGATGTGTAATATGTACTGTGTGTTTGACAATGTTGAATAGAACGCCGTTTTATAAAAACCCCAAACAAGCCTCAAAGCTTTGGTTATGCTCCACCGTATATCTCCCTCCAGACAGAATGTATCCATTTGCCGCCATAAAGTAGTGCGTGGCAAATAGGACACATTTAGCAACGAAATAATGTCAAATATACAGCTGATTTGACAGGTAACACATACTGGTTTGATGAATCTAAATTTTGGCTTTACAGACGACATTTTTGCGCTTTATTTGTTATGATGTGACCGTCCAGATGTCGGAGCGGATGGATATCATTGTGATCCTGCGATCGTCTGCAGATTGTAGCGTCAGTGCAGGGCCGGCCATCGTGAGGTAAGGACTGGCGCTTGTCTGCTTGCTTCTCGTAGAATTTTTTTTCTCAAAAACATGCAGTTGTCGTACAGAATAGCTGTTCCAGAGTATGTTTAGATGTGTAGTTGTTACTGGTGAGGGCCTTCCTTTTCGTGAGGGTCATTTTCGGCGTTCAAATCAAGGAATATTTCGTGGCGTGGTAAACGCAAGTACTGGAAATAAAAGCCGTTGCCCTGAAATTCTTCTTTGCTTGCAATGTAGCCTTTGTTGCTTTCTGTACTGGACAATGTGGATGTGATGTATTTGTGGAATTTTTAGTGCCTGTATACGCCAGTTTGTGTTGCATTTGGTTGGGTTCTGTGTGTTTACTGAGTCAAGAAACTAGTCATAATAGACATAAATTACAGTGAACACAAACAACCCGGGAAGTACAGCTTGGCCGCTAAGGTGCACAGATATGGAATAAAGTCGTCTTTATAATGAGATGGAAAACAAACCTGTGTAATGGGAATTTGCAGTCTGATATATGCTGCCTATAATTTGTTAATACTAGTATACTAGGTAGACCACAGGGGGTCAGGAGGACAGCTGCTTCCCACATAAACAGTTTAAGATTTTTAGATGCAAGCTTTTACTGGAGTTCTATAAGAATACAACTGTAATATAGTATGTGTACCTCTCGCTACTACAGTACTGGGTACAATGCACATGGTTAAATATGATAGGTTCCCTCTTTCATATGTTGATTTTATTTTCATGTAAAAGACATTTTTGTAAAATATGTCTTTCATTTCTTTTGTATAGGTCAACCCAGAGAGGATTGTGACAAGACAGACGTGTCAGCCAGGAACATGGGTCTGGTGATACCTGAAGTCTTCATCTGGATAAACATTTCAGCAGCCAGAAACACGTAGAAAACACAATCAGTCCTTGAAAATAGCAACTGGGAATGGCACAACATCCAGCTTACTCGGGGTGTGTTAGTTATGTAGGTTATCTTAAAGTTTAAAAGCTGTCAAGCCTCTTGGAAACCCAGACCTCGGGGACTGTGCTTCTGGCTCAGTGGGGGCTTGTTCAGCTTAGGTAGGTGGGTTTGTTGGATGTTAGTGCCTCAGTTCAATTTTCAGGGTTGCCCTTGTCGCTTAGCCTTTCCTGTTAAAATTTGAAAGGCACACTATGAATGATCGACATATAGTAAGTTACATTAAAGTCACTTTACGTCCAATATTGGTCACCATTGAAGGCTTGTTCAATCTATTGGTTGGGATTAGCGGTCGCGTACATAATGCATGTAGGCCAGCCGTTATCCAAGGCCGTAGGCCATCAGTGTGTCTTTCTCAATTGATGGTTGCACAAGGCTTCATGGTAGAACATCTCACTAGATGAACTTCACATCTGTATAGCATGAAGTATGCTGTCAGAAGGTGTTGTGTCTCGACTAGTAGGCAATTTCCATGCTGGGAAGTGAAGGATCTGTTAAGATGGTACATAGATGTGATGACAGGCACGGAAAACACACAGAATATAGGGTGGGGATGGAGGACGGTGAACTAGCACAATGTTGTGCGACATCAAATGAAATTGGTGCTGGAATTCGGTGTAAAGCCATTCCCCATGTACCGAACACGGTAGTCTTCGTAGCGAGGTTCGTTCTGTTTGATTTCCTCAAACTCGCGAGACCTGCTGCTCGTATCAGTCTCTTCTTTCGCAAGGTGTCCGCGTACAGTTCAATCATCACCGTGTCATTTACTGGGTTCACCGTGTGGCTTGAAACATTTCTGACACCCATGGTAGGGACATCCGCTGTATTCGTACACGGTGTTGGTCTCTTCGCAGAACCCGTCAACCTTTCTGCCACACTGAGATAGACTTAGTACTGTCAACCACAGAGGTGGTCCTTATGTATAAGAACAGTGTTTGGGTGTGGACATGGTCACGACCCACGTCCAAGGAATCTCCCCCAATTCGGTTCTAGGTCCTAGAGTTACGTCACAATTAGAAACATTTGCAAGCCGGATGGGAACATGACTATGCCGTTCATTGGCATAGGTCCTTGCTACTAAGACTTTGGAAGGGTCCCCGCCTCTGGGAGTACAATCAAGGCAGTGTTCGGGGCACCATTTGGCCAGTCCTAGCTTTACAGAAAACGACCATTTCGTGGCCCACGGGAACTACTAGCCTCTCCCTCTGTGGAGCCCATGCAAACCCAAGACGTCCTTCCTCAGACATAGATAAATGCTCCTAGATGGGACTCCTGACCCTCGGGCGGCGACTCGACATGCCCGCATGCACACTGTTGAAAATGCCGGCACCATCGGCGGCTGTTCCGCTGGCGAGGTCTGATCAATGGGTTCTACGAGAACCTCCTCTTCCCCAAGGTCGAAAGCCGGGTGTACCGGCAGGGGCTGGAGCAACGGAGGTGGTACCTCGGTACAGGGGCACCTGATCGGTACCACATAGGATCTCAAACAATACAATTAACTGCCCTTTTCTCGTTCGTACGGGTGGACGAACCAAAGTACCTTATACAATACACCTGTTGAGCGGACTGCCTGCTCATGCAATTGCACAAGAAATCCAAAACTAGTCGCTATGGCAAGGGCGTTGAAAACGTCTCCGTCGTTTCCAGGGGCTACCGCAACCAATAGCGATCCACCCGGGGCGGTTATCGACATGTGACTTACGAAATTCTAAATTCTGAAGCTTAAAATCCAAAGAACTAATAGTTATGTCCGAACACATAACCAGATGACTATCTACCGTGAATTTGTAGGAAGTAGAATTGCAAGGAGCCCACGCTATCACCGTAATTGACTCTGAGGCCAAATCACCGTGATCTTAAGTGACGTATCTACATTGAGGAAAACACAACTAGCAACTATTTTACCTCGTCCTTGAGCGGGTAGTATCGTGTTACAAGATAACCACACACAGATAGGCTGTATGGAGGTAGTTCAGAATTAATAAAGGACGGACAAAATTTCCAACATGTAACCTTAATGTTGTCTAAGACGTGAACGAAAAATAAATATAGACTATATAGCCACATAAGTACATAAAGAAATGTAAGTAGACTATACTAGTATTTTATCTATTTTACAGAACTGCAAATGAGAGATGACAACACTACATATATAACGTCGAAAACTGTACAAGCATAAGATCATGTCTCAATTACCGGGGTCCGGCACTCTGGGCATGTGTTATTTAACTTGAGCCATTTAGCTATGCAAGCAGTATGATATACATGCTTGTACGGCAAGGTTTTTGTGGGTCGTCGGTGTTTGTTACGGCTGTCTCCAGGCAAAAAGCGCATCTGTGTAGTAAGTTATGTATACAGTCAAAATTGCATATTGCAGATTCATTCTCAAATATACTAAACACACCAATTATGTAGTGGGTGTTACCTTAAATCTAGTTTAATTTAAGATATGGATTACTTACACAGCATCATCGTTGGGGGTGTTCTGGTCTTCCTCTAACTTTAAGGCAATTTCCACCAAGTAAGTTACGTCAATGGTTGGGTCAATTTCTGGATTGCGCCTGAAATATCACAGCATTCAATAACAGCCACAAAAGCGAGTTCGAAGCAAACACTATCAAGTATACATACAGGCGTGCATGTTGTACATGGCGAAGGATAAAGAAAAGATATGTCTACAATGTTGCATAGTGATCGTGGAGATACAAAGCAAAACGCATTTGAGTCAGCAGCGATAAAACAGTGATTTATATAGGTTGGCAATTGATGTATCTTACACAGGTACTGCGTTCTGTGTCCAGAGATCGGCGACCGTCCTATTGATATATATTTCTTACGGGAAGTAGGAAAGGATATTGGGTATGTTTTACTTCAAATGTAAACTATGTCAATTGTGAACAAAAAATACAGACTGTATTAGTGATGTATATAATACAAACACGTGTAATAAGATAATATTCAAACAGTGAAATAGCAATTATTGTACTCGTATATATCGGCCTCCAATTTCTGGAACAATATTAAATAACTGTTACTTGAGCAGGGTTGTGGTTGGATGACAGGGACTGGCAGCACTACCACTGGAATTATGGCACATGTGTTTTGTACCTTTGCAGCTGCAGCTCGAGTTAGGTCCCTGTCAGACTTAAGCCTGCACAGCATTTGTCCCCTTCTTCCTTGATAGGTGTGCGGGGACACGTGCCAGCACAGTTTCGTGCACCTTACAAATAAACCTTACAAAGTGATGAAGGATTTTCTTTGAGGTTCTCCGTGTCATCATATTGTCGACATCTTTGCTGAGCCTTCTGACACCTCTTACAACCAGTCAGCTCTCCCTCGGACAGATCATTCAATGCATTCAAATCGATAGGGTCACAGTGAGAATCGTTTATGAGTTCAAACTTGTTCTGTCGTAGTCAGATACCTGGCATTTTCCCGGAGGGGAGGCCGTCCGCTGGCTCCCTTCTGCCTTGGGCGGTGGTCGTATTCGGCGTGTTGGAGTAGCCAGTGTGAGCACATGTGGTGAACCTGACCCAGGTTATGCGTCCTTGTGCGTAATCTCTACGTACAGACAGACATCGGACTGGATCAGGCAGCAGCGCTTCATGGAATACGGATTTTTCTCCGTCGGCCAGCGTTGAAAGTTTCAGATAGCCGCCAATGAACTCGTCGTAGGTTCATTCTGGCTAAAACTGTACCCGGGAACCAGGGCACATAGATGACACCAGAGTTTGTTCTTAGAATTACTTGCCCGGTCCAAATCCAGCAATACTTAGTCAGGTGATGTTTTGTCTTTTTAGCAATTTTCCTGATATTTTTGCTGACAAAGCTTTGAAATCATTGGATAGAAGGCAGTTCTGTAACAATTAGTATTCTATTATAATGTTGCTTCAGCCTCAGTGAACTTCAGGCAATAGTAGAGATCATTCCCAATCCGGCGCCGCATGTGTAGTCCAATGGCCCCTGATGTTTCTTTGCTGACAAACCTTTGAAATCATTGGAAAGAAGGCAGTTATGTAACTATGTAACAATTAGTATTCTATTATAATTTTGGTTCAGCCTCATTAACCTTGAGGCGATAGTAGAGATCATTCCTGATCCGGCGCCGCATGTGCAGTCCAATGGCACCTGATGTTTCTTTGCTGACAACCATTGATCTCGCAAACTCCTCCCAGTTCCACAGGTGCAAAAGAAGAAAGGAATAATATTGAATCAGATATGGTAGACAGATTTCATTCCTGTTAACACTCTGTAGGACCATCTTGATTATTGAGAGGACTACATGTACATGCTGTGTATGACATAAAAGGATCTTTAAGATAGTGCTACTTTCCGATAGATTACGCTTCAAGGATATATTAAAGTCAAAATATATACGTTGACTTTTATTATTTCTAAATATATAACAATATGGTGTAACTAAATGTCTGAGATACGAACACGCCCGCTCACCATACATCTTTTTTTTTTACTTCTTACATTAAAATGTGGTTAGAATGAATACTGTTCCTTAAAGGTGGCACATGATAAAGGTGGCACATGAAAGTTCAAAGGTCACTGACCTTCAATTTGGATCAGCATCTTCAGCGTGTCCTTCTTCATATGACAAGCGCTCTCCCTAGCATCATGTACCAGCTGCCAGAGGTGGAGTACTCGTGTCTCGCCACGTGTTCTCAGGGTGCTGTGACAATTTGTCACAGTTCCACAGTTTCTATAATAAAGATGTTGGGCTTTCCATGTTGTGAGGGACCACAACTGCATGCACCAGTGTACTGTAAACAATATATCAGAATGATGTGAAACAATAGGGGGCTGGGATGGTGTGTTGAGAGTGGGTAGGAATCACCGAAGGATTAGGTGCAGGCTCCCAGGTCTATGAATTATTCCACTACAGCCATCCCTGTCTCATTAACAACGGCATCTGTTAGTCTAACTCCCCTGTCTGCAGGTGGTGTACTGTGACGCACAGGGTCTTGAGTTGAAAAGCTTGGCACAGAATTTCCTAGCCTCGTCGAACATCGGCACTGCTAGTGATGATTCCTTCATACCGGTAACAATCATGTACTGTGTACGTGTGTATGTGTCTATGTACCATGTCATAACATTTGATACCGTGTACATACTAGGTTTATACTTACCAATGTTGAAGTCTTGTTGTATTGGGGTGTTTCCATTGTCGAGGTCCTCCAACCATGTTGTAAGGAGGCACTGGCGGTTTTCCGGAGGGGTGGGCTTGTACTGAGTGGAGCTCTGGTCGGCCGGTGGGTGGCGCAGGTACTGGACGTCCGGAGTGAATTTGTCCTTGGCATGCTGGAAACTCAAAATGCCCACTAGATGCATTCAGCACGGCCTTTAGGATCCTGTAGTCACGGTGGACGGGAGTATGGTACGGTCGTTGTCTAATGGGCTTAGCATCGCCCATGTCTATGCGATGTTTCACGAGGTTGGTACGGCCAATGTCAAAGGCGTTGGTAGAGAAGTAGTCACGATTGGCCTCTAGCAGATCTGATTTCGACAGTAGATCTAGTAACCGTTTTTATTTCCTAGGCATAGCGTTTCCTTTTTGTAAAGGGGGGGCAAGTGTAGGAACTATTAGTGGTGACCGCCCCCCAGCGACACATCTGGTGTCAATAATAATGTGATGAAAGCCACATAAGTTCGAACTCCGTTTACATATTTCGAAACGGAATTGACCTCGTGTGGTTCTGCTGTCCGGTGAGCAGGATTGACACCGATACGGACATAACACAGATGGGAGACGTCTCTGCCATCTATGTCAAAGTGAATTTCCATGCCATGTAAGCTAGTCTATGTACATTCATTCGTTTCCTTCTGGCTTAAACTGTACCCGGGAACCAGGGCACATAGATGACACCCTAGTTTGTTCTTGGAATTACTGTAATTAAAACTTACCAGTCAGTGTTTTCCACTTGTATGCGCTAGGTCCCAGTGCCGTGCCTTCTTTTCTGATCCAGAAGCTGACCCCAATGTCAGACATGGCTTTCTCCAGGGCTCCAGTTCGACCCTGGTCGATGTTCCAGCCTATCAACTGGAAAGGAAAACCACTGTCAGTTGTTGATTAATGGACTAATTTTTTTAAATGATTCTCATGTTTTATTCAACGTTGTTTCTTACCATGTGGATAATAATAAATTGTAGTGAACTATCAGAACTTTTGATTGTACCATTTCTGCTTGTCGACTTCCAGCTGAGCACGCTCGGCGACAAGATGGCCGTCCAGCTGATTACCGCCCAGCTTGATACACTCTCAAATATCGCCTAGAAGTGCAATGATAGATTTGCTCGGCAGCTCCTTTTGATGTGGTCCAGCAACGTGTCGGGGGTACCGATAGGGTGATCTTTGATCTAGTGTACATAAAAAGTGATGTTTGTCATTTTATGTAAGATGGTCTTTCTGTTGGGCCGCTGTTGACGTGCCCGCACAGTTGATAGGTCTTTCTGTTGGGCCGCTGTTGACGTGCCCGCACAGTTGATAGCAGATCAGTGATGTGGCAGGTAGAAAACAATTTTGTTTCGTCCCCTCAGTCTCTCTGGGCGTTTCTGCCACTTTTCTTCATGCCTATGTAGGAAAACCCGCCGCTGGGCCTGTGTGAAATCTTATGTGTCATGTGTATATAATTCAATAGCAAGGCAATTATTCATCCTGAAAGTTCTAACCCTCAATTTGTTTAACATTTATCCCGATCAGCATGCCGAGCCATGACAGGGAGGCATGAACACCCGATACATAACCAATTTTAGATAGTAAAGGACAAGTGCATTAGTTGACCTTGCAATTGATGACCAACATTTTCTATCGTTGTATTGCAACGTTCTCAAGTTGGTACGGCAGGGGGAAATCATCTTTCTCCAGCTTGTCGTGAAGGTTCAATGTGCACAGCAGTTACTGCAGTTACTCCCCGCCAGTTGTCTCCCCGAAAGTTGGACTGTCCGGCGGCCGGACTCACGGAGTTGTCTGGGCCCCGCCAGGAGTTGTCTCCCCGAAAGTTGGACTGTCCGGCGGCCGGACTCACGGAGTTGTCTGGGCCCCGCCAGGAGTTGTCTCCCCGAAAGTTGAACTGTCCGGCGGCCGGACTCATGGAGTTTTCTGGGCCCCGCCAGGCGTTGTCTCCCCGAAAGTTGGACTGTCCTGCTGTTACAAAATATCATTGCCCCTTCTGTACATATAATCTGTAGCTGACCTGAGGGGATCAGCAGCTGACAATCTACATGTCTGATAGTCCGGCAGTATACTTCCCAACGTCAATGATCTGGGCTTATATTTTCCTCCTTAGCAGTGATGTTTCCATCTACTCCATTGAAGATGAATATTCATTGAGTCTTTCCTTGACAGCACTTGCCTCCATTTCATCGTACTGTTGTCCATCCCGTGTCCCCCGTCCTCATAAACTCCTTCCTGCTCCTTCAGGCTCCTACTCCTGACGTCTGCCAAATGATGCTTACTACCATCCACATTGAATCGCTTCACATGTACTTAACCACTTTCAGCATCAAAAACCATTGTCTCGAATTCTTGCGGAACAATCATTTCTCCCTATGTTTGATCATTATGACAAGACTTTTCCTCATCTCATTTGCTGCTCGGGGAGTTGGCATGGAGACATCTCCTGAGTTTGGGATGCGTTGTTTCCTGCGCCGAGGCCTTGGAGTGGTGGTATTCTGTGATTTCACAGCTGACTGGAAGCGATGTATGTTGACACCCTCCTGGACCAACCAATCCTGAATGATCTGCCCACCATGGCTCGCTGGTTTCCCCTGCTTGTTATGCACACCTTTCTCCTTGGCGTATGCCATCCAACTGACTACTAGTACTTTCCCGTCTGGCCAGGGTTCAAATTCTTTGATGGCCTCCCAGGACCATATTCCCCACAGCACCGCTTTTCCGACTTTCCGCCTCTTCTTGAACTTTGCCGAGGCCTCATCAGCGGCTCTCTCTCTCTCTCTTGCTCTCTTCTTATAAGACTCAATCGTTTCGTACCACATTGCTTTTCGGTTTGTCGGACACTTCACGGCTTGTGTGGTGGTGGCTGGTCTCACGGCTTGTCGTCGAAGAGGTCATTGACTCCCACAGTTGGGTGGTTTATATTCTGGTTTGTCAACAACCAAGCCTCATCACCAGAAGGATAGGTGTGTCTTGCGACCTCCAGCAGCTCCTCAATGCAGGAAAAAAAAACAAGTCAATAAATAAAGAACAGGTAACAGTTACCAACCTGTGTCCGCTGCACTGTGAGTTGACACACCTCAGTTGTACAGCCCACATCCTATATATGGCATCCACAGGAAGAACGGCCTGTGGAACAAGGCACCTGGGCAAAGCCGTCACAGTGAACCATTGTGTCATCCATGTAAGGCTCACATATTTCACACATTTAAGTATCTTGTTTATCTATTCTTTGTTTCAGACCAAAGGCCCATATGAAAAAGACGAACAATAACAAATACACGAATTACATACAAAGGTTTTAAAAGTGTGGCCAGTACAGTTTTCGAGTATACAGAACGGAATGGCAAAGGGTGTACACAATGCTGTTTCTCGATGCGAACAATGCAAAAATTTGAAAACAAATTTGCAGTCCAACAGGCGAAACATCTACCGGGCTTTACCTTTGGTTGCTCGTTGGGGACGACCTGCCACTGGCACGAAAAAAATTGCGAGCGCAAAATAGTTTTGAAAATGCGACGGAGAATTATCAACGTGCGTGTGTTATGCCGATTCAATATAGCATACAACCATTGTATGCGCGCAGGGTCAGAAAGATCACAGGATCACGTTGCAATCTCTGGAAGTCTTTTATGGATTTTATTCTCCTTGGCGCGGCCGCGGTTGAAGTTCCTCTGGCAAAGTCGTCCATGTTGGCGGGGTGGATGGCGAACAACAAGTAGTTTTTTTTTTTAATTTAATAGTTCCTCATCGGAAAGTTCTGATGTGGGTGATAGATGTTTTGAAGCATTCCATGGTAGTGCTTACTTATCTCCGCATAGGTCACAACAGGAATGTTCTAATGACTTTGTCCTCCGTCGTAGTAGTAACTGTTTTTGGCAAATACTATCGTTATGTTGGGAACAGATTCGTAGACCAGAGCTTTGTTGTTGGCGCAGCATTGGAATGGCAGTGATTGCCAGTTCTCTGATTCTGGAACCGGAACACAATTGTGGTGGTAACAGGAGAGGCATTCCTGGCATTGAATCATGCCGAGTTCCTTTTTTTCCTTGCATCCCAATGTCAGCTTGGCTGCACATTGCTCAGCTGCCTGGATCCGTGGAAGCTGGGTTGCTGCAATCTCATGGTTGGCTTGTTGTGAGTCTCCCTGGTTGAAGCTGCCCTGTTGCACAAGTCATCGTCTGTCCAATCCGGAACTTCACGAGTCCGGAAGCGCCGTTTGCTGTTGTCTCGTAGCATGTGTGCATCGATGCTGGCAACAGTATCCTCCCACAGTTGCCATTAGGGATGCGGACCTAAACCCACGTTCAGTTTAAGGTCCGGACTCATAACCAGAGGTTTAGGTTCAGCTCCGGACCTTATGAGTCCGGACCTAAATCCATGGCGTGTTTGAATTCAGTTACACCGGCATAACTCGAGCAGTGGCAGTAGTATTGGCAGGCCCAGTCCCAGTGACAGTAGTATTGGCACTGGCACCTTTAGAAGTTGACATGGACATATAGACTGGATACATATCTTCCAGGTGGTGGAAATATGTGAAAAGTAACCACTTCGTCAAAACAGACAGCCAACTGCTCGCGTCTTGCAGTCGTTCTCTCTGTTTCCCGAAATTTCGGAAGAAGAACACTTTACTGATCGTCGTTACCTGGCTCCCAGTATCAAGCAGACAGTCCACTGGGACGCCATCAAATATTGCAGAGACAACTGGCTGCTTTCCCACGGTCCTAATAAATAGGCTAGTGTCGCCATGTGTATTATTGTCATTCTGGCAAGGGTTAGTATCTACACTACATTTATTTACAAAGGCACGCGACCTGTCGCCTCGTCCCACTCGGCCGGCTTTACTAGTTGTGGGACTGGCTAGTTTCCCTGTTGAGCGGGGGACGGAGCCGGGTTTGTATACGTATTAGGGCGGTATGGCCTCGACTGCGCAAAACACTCGCGCTCAAAATGGCCGAGGCCATCGCAGCGACGGCAGAACGGCCGCCCGTCAGGGGACCACTTATCGTCCGGACGGCCACGAGGCCTAGACCTAGTACTAGTAGGATTCTGGCGGGGAGCATTCCGCTCGAACTGCCCCTTTATGGCGGCCAGTTCCGCCGTCAGTTATTTCAATACTTATATCCTACAAACATACAAATACGTAGTGTGCTGTTGTGGCTTACCCCTTTTCAACATCACGTTTTTTGTGAGCGTATATTTTGTTAACTAAATGTTGCATTGCGTACAGTGTGTTGAAAAATATGTCCATATAGAATATTTTTTCGTCTCAACATATTTGAGATTTTGTTTTAGTATTCCACTATTTAGCATTGCATCTATGCTCGGTCTAATGATATGCCAGAGTCACCCTATCGGTGTTAGCAGTAGACAAATAAAGTCCATAGGTTTAAAACCTACTAGTAGATTTTGTGTTGACATTCCGTGCCAAAAGAACCTTGTGATGGCGTCCTGGGTCTTGTTAATGCCTGTGTGGGCCCCCATGTCAATCTGGTCGACTGACGAAATATTTTCTGTCTCATCGACCTGGAGTACTTTTCTTAATTTTGTTTTCTTGTTGTGGTACAAATCGCCCCCTGCAATTAGCATAATATACAATATGTACTTAAACTTTGATCAGTCAGATGTCATATCCCTCCTCATTGGTTCTTCTGCTTCATATAACCGTTTCAGTTGTTCTTCTTTCGTGCCCCATTGTTTTCTTAGTTTCCGTGCTCCTTTTCTGACCACAGTGCACATGTTTTCCCATGTGTCTTTGGACTATGGCCCTCCGCAGTTCATCCTTGAGGCTCCGTAGCTGGGCATCTTTCACCACTCTGCATGGCAGGATCCTGACTGGTATGGCGTACGGTTTCTGGGCCCGTTGCTCATCACTGATCATAAAGATCAAGAGATGGCTGGCTGCCTCCCTCTTCTTGGAGTATACGCCTTTGAGGTAAAACTGCAGCTGTTCTAGTAGCTTTCCCAGTCCTGAAGGGTAGTTATCCCTTGCCAGTGTTGAAATCATGTCCTCCAACGTGTTTAACAGTTCTCCCACAACCGTCTCAATTTTCTCTCTCTTTCTCTTTATAGCTGTCAACATCCCACCCAAGGGCAAACATTGTTTCTTCAGATGCATTCTGTTTCCTGCTGTTCAGGTCTTGTGCACTCTTAAGCCCATCTTTCAGATTCAGCTTTATTTGACATGTTCGATGAAATTCAAAACATGAAGCCAACATTTACAATTATGACAATATTTAAAATACATAGAGCAGATAAAAACTACCAACATTTTAAATTGCGATTTAAAAATAAAAATATAAACCGGATGGAACCTAGGTAAAGTAACAACAACGAATAATAACAACCAGATTTATTATGGAAATGTCCATGTCATGCGCCAAATCAGTTTGCAAAAAAAAGTTTTAGCCAAAGTATTTAGAGCTATACAAATCTCATTGTGATTGGTCAGCGTGAAGTACTTGTTAGATATCGGAAATACATTCGCCAAAGCGAATACAAATCTCTTGTCCACAGAAACAGCACACCTGCTTCAATGTTACTTAAAGCAATTTTTGTTTTCTTTTTTTCATCTCTGAAGATAGACAATTTTGAGGTGAGTGGGATCGTTGTCATTGGTTTCTGTTACCTCTCCTAGAAACTAACTAGGGATGTCCTTGGCCGCCTGTGATGCTGCCAGGTGTAGCCTGTGACAAACTGGGCTGCCTATATGTCGGTCACTTGCCTGGTGTGTACGTTAGTCCTCTCTTCTTGGAACTGACATTTCTCGGACTGCTCGGTTCTGTAGTAACCTAAAGGCATGAAGGAGTTTTGCCCTTCCACGCTGACAATGTTGCCTCGAGTTTTTTCCATTCTCGGGATTTGCTTGTAACATGTCTGACGGATTACGTCCTAGAGAGTCCGGGTCTCTCGCGATAGGAACTCCCAGCCTTTCTAGCCTCGTTACTGGAGTTTCGGTGTCCTGGCTGCAACGCTTCAACTTGAACAAGTTGTTGGCGTATGCAATGATTCCATGGATCATATTATTTCGTCTATGCTATTCGTCTATATTTTTTCGTCGCCGTGGTCGATGTTGTCATTGCATGACAGGTTCTTTTTGTCCCAGGCAAAGAACTGTCCTTTCTGAAAAAATATCAAAAGGCTGGAATTTGTATCTAATAATATTGACAATGTGACAGTCTTTTCCGTGTATAAAATGGCACCGGCTGTGTCACTTTGGGTCATGGGACAGTCTATCGCATGGCCAGTCTATTTCAGTACTCTAAGATGTATATCATCAAGCCCCATTGACTTGTTCGGGTTAATTCCTTTTAATCTTTTAATCATTCTTACAGGGGTAACGAAGCGGTCTTGATCCTGACGGAACGAGCGTGTAAATACAAAATAGCCAACATCGATTAACATGTACAGCATGCCTACAATACAAAAATATGGTTTCTCGATAAATGTAACTGTACCTTCTACGGGCACCTATTGTGGCTTTCTTGAAAAGACATCATGTCATACCTCGGACAGTTGTGAAGCTTCTGAAGGACAGCTTCACGTTTCGCTTCCGGCGCCATCCTTACATTAGTTACAATCATAGTGATGATTTGTAAGTCAATCTCAATGGATCTCCTTGTTTCCAGCATGGCGATGTTTCGCAGGTCGCAGCTTACCCTCTGGAGCCTGACGTAAATTGATAAAAGTCCATGTGTATTGTATGTCCCGCTGTCCATGGTGTGTAGTTTGAAAACCTGGTGCTGATAATTACTTGCAGGAACTTAAAACGTCACAGGGCGGTAGCTCGGATGGTCATGTAGAATCGTGTCCAGCTCATCGAAGAGCGGCATGGTGGACCTGTTGTTGCCGCTCTTTCGGTTGAGGTCACACACCACCCGATACTTGCTGGTGAGGTTCTTGATCTTGTTACGACACTGGGCACAATTCTTCTCAAAACCATGCTCGGCCATGCCGCGGGAAATCTCGTCATAGATGTCCTTGTTTTTATGAACTTATGAACCTTTCCCATTTTTCTTCTGCGTTTCTTCCCGGCCCCACAGGGATAGCAACAGCTTGGTCTCTTCATGGGCCCAGGTGGAGGCAGACACCTTTTTTTGCCGGACATTTTCACAAGCGAAGATGGTCAAAATCTAGCGTGGCATGGAGTGCTGTTTTTTTTTTTCACGCGACGCGAACTATGACCCCGAGTACCTGTATCTTAAGCACATCTTCGCCGATCGTGACGTATCACCGGATGCCCGGAAAGACACACCCTTGGCCTTCAGCTCCGAAGTGTCACCGTCAAAGAAATATTCCTTGAGCGAGTCCCAGTCAGAACTCCACGTGGAGGAAGATCTCAGCGCACGCTGCACCGCGGCGCTGTGAAAGGTACTGGTGCTTTTTTCTTGTTGCGCCCTTTGTTTACTAGGGATGTATGTGGTGTTTTGTCTGTGATGGTCTGTCTGCATGGTTGGATGTGGTGGCGTCTCTGAAGGTCCTCGGCTTGCATAACCTCTGGTAGTTCTGTCCGTTCTGATTGTGACGCTGATGAGAAGAGGAAGGAGTAGCTGCGGATGTGTTCTGATGATGAGTCTACTTCAGTTGTGGTCGATTTTGATGTGCATGTTGGAAGTGATAAGTCTTTCTCCCAACCCTCTTGTTGAAGCCATGGAAGGGAGATTTGTGTTTCTGTCTCTTCTTGAAGTTCCTCACCATCCTCCAAGGGGGCCACACCTAAATCTGCTCTAGCTCCTTCATAGCCTCAGCTAGCACGTCAAACTCTGGCTGATTAGCACACTTTGCGAGGGACAACAGTTCCATTCTCTCTCGAGCGCCTACCCCTTATTCTTCTTCGTTGACACACATACCACTCCCGGCATGGGCCCAGAGTGAAGGCTTGCCCATTCGTTGCCAAAGTAGGCATACATGGTTTCCATGTAGTTCACATACTCTTTCGGACATTACAGCAGGTCAGGATGGTCCACCGAGAAGACTTTTGCATTGTGCTCGATGAGAGGAAAGGGCATCCTGTCTACAGGCATTCGGGGGCCACTACCATCATCTCTGCTTGTGTTTATTACTTGCTAATTGAGTAGGCTGCTTCTGTAAGTTTGCATCAGTGACATGTTTAAAATCTTTTACATTTCATTTTGCATGGAAACAATACATGTATACAGGACACAATTTAACATAAGTGCTTTTCAGGTAGTATCAAAATTATAGTATACTTACAAAGGGAGATCTTTTGTAACAAGACATTCTGCCTTTACATGTAATCTTTTAGTCAAAAGAACCCATTGCAGTATCATATTTGCGGAGAACCTTTCTTATGGAGAGAGTGTGATATTACTTAGGCTGTCACAGAGCTTTTTGGAGGCTGTGCCTCCGGCCTGTCCTCAACTACTGCAGGTGTTTTTGTGTTTTTAAGGAAAAAGCCACGAACCCCCTCGTAGTATTCCTTTGTGATGTCAATGAGTTGTCAACAGTTAATGACATTACAAGCAGATTTATTTCACAATTTAACAGATTAATGACTTACCGCTGCAAGCGAAAGGGGTACGGGCCAGGGACTTTTTACCCCTGCTGCTGCAGTCAATAGTGCTGCAGTGTGTGGACCGGCAAAACCTGTATTCTGGAAGATATTTCAATATTTCAAGTCGTTTCAGCAGTCGCTAGCTCCTGACAAGACTCTGAGAACGCTGTTCTACATTGACATTGTTAACGTTTTTCCAGATGGAAGTGTTAATCAAAAGTTCGGTATTTTTTAAATAACTTCGATGTTCCATCTTGGTGTAAACAGTTTCCCCTTTCTGTGTCAACAGCTCCTACAATTATGGCTTCTGCAACCTGCCGCTGGGCCAGAATTCTAGCCTTAAAAATAAGTCTGGACTTGAGGCCCTGGCTTGGAAGGCGATCTACTGTTTTTCCAGCTAGTTTGCTTAAAACTGTAGTAATCACACTGTCTACTTTCTTCATGGATACCCCAAATACCCTATAATTATATGCACTAGCGAAGTTGTGTACAATCACTTGACTCGACTGCAGCGGCGGCCGCGCCCTCGGCGGCCGGCGGTTGGGCTCTCTCTTCAGCTTTGTTCAAGAGCTCTTTAAGAGACAGAGCGAACTCCCTGATATTTTCCCCCCCTACGTTGGTCTCTGGCGTAAAACTGCCCCAGGTAATCCCTGTGGCTAGTCATGTCATCAAAACTGGCTAAAAGTGCCTGGAACAGTCTCTCGAGCGTCATCTTGAACGTTACATAGCCGAAACACCGACCGCATCTCTTCGATGAATTCCCGCACAGTCAGGTGATTTGGGGAACAGAGGGGGCCATTAAACTTTGCGACTCTCCTGTCGAAAGGAGCTAAGTACGGCGCCGCCCCGACCATATTGCAATATTAATAAGACTATCTATTTAAACGTCGAAAACTGCCTCACAACCCTACCACCGAACCCTAAAACCGAACCGTTCACCTACACCTTCAGAAAATATACAACTGTCTAGGATTGTGCGGTTTCATATGGTTGTCAATATGCCACAGAGCATTAGGATAAGGTACATAATATGATACACGAGAGGTCGTCAGAAACCACCGCAAAGCTGGGTTGATGGGATCAACCCTGTGAATGGAATCCCGAAGTGTTTGCCTGGTCACATATATTCCTTGAGACTTAAGTAGACCCCAAAGATAGTTCTGTCCATGGTTGGGCAATAGTCTTTTTAGACCAACAACAGTCCGGTCCAAGTCTTCCTCTGTGATGTCTTTATAGTTGTCTCGTCCCGCCCATGCAAACTCCCTCTGTCTCCTTTTCAATGTGCTAAACGAGACCCCTAACAGTTCAGCAATCTGCAGCCATGTAAACCCTAGTTCACGCAGGTATGAGATCTGTTGCTCGGTTATGTGCTTCCGTGGTCTTCCCCTGCTGTAGTCCTGGGAAACTCTGTACCTGTAGGAGTCAACATCCTCTCCTTTCTTGGCATAAAATGAATGCATCTGTTCTATATCATCCTGTAGATGCCTGCAAGCTATTAATAACTTGTTCCAAGTACACATAGTAATATGGAGAAGGTTGCCTCATGGTAGCTAATACTGTGAAACTGATACTGATGAGGGCAAGATTTCTCATTGCTGCTTCCAGTCTGCTTAAGATGTAACTTATCTCATGCCTATACTGAGTACTTTGCGGGGGCCACTACTATCATCTCTACTTGTACCGAAAGCATATGGTACATGGTGTTCTGTCTGTCATGTCTTGATAGTGTGTCCATCGCTGAGGCTGCTAACTTTTAAGTTAAAAAAAGTTCCGTGGAACAAATGAGGGAAGCCTCGGTTGGATGGCTTTCAACTTCTGATGGAACAGGATCTGTTAAATTTGACTTCCTGTGGCAGAACTCCGGTGGCGCCCTGCTCCTCCTGCAAGAACGCCAGGTCCAGCTTGAGCTCCTCTACTTACCGAATGACGTCCGCGAGGGCTCTGCCACCCCGAACTTGTCGGGTAGTGCTTTGTGTAACCCCACCAAATTACCAGTTACGACGTCGCCCAAGCTCTCCGCGTATTCTAAGCCTGGCCCCTCTAGGTGTAACATAAGGTAAAGCGGGTAGTTGTCAACTTGTCAGGCTTCCAATCCTCTTGAACTGTGAGTACCACGCGTTGAAGTCCGCATTTCTTCCCGAAAACTTGACGAGTTTGATCTCTGCTGCACGTGTCGCTATTTTTCTTTGTGCCTCGAGACTTGCCGTTGTTAGAACTTGAATCCCACTTCTGACACCAGTTGTAACAAGTGAAACTCCTTCACCTCGGGTTCGGCAGGATTCTTTGACTCGGCACAGCCACAGTACAACGATTCTCTTCTTCGTAAACTCCGAAGGGAACTAAGTTTCCTGTCTATTTACAAACTGGACAGACACATGGTTCTTCTTGTTCCCTTCTCGGGCCCAGGTTCGCTTCGTATACTGGGCGTCTGTCGGGAAGCCCGGACCTCCGACTGCAAGGCCTCCAATCGCAGGTCCACAGCCGCCAGTTTCCGTTCCATGCGCGACAGGACAGCCATGATGGAGTCTGTGTTCTTGTGGATAGCCGAGAGGGGCCGGCCTGGGCTGGCTGGGTCGGCGGCTTCCTGAAGAAGCGGTCCTCGAGGGTCGCACTAGTCGGTGGTGCCGGTGGGGTGAGGACCAAAGCATCAAGATCGGGGATACAAGTGTACGGGGAAGATCAGACTCTAGCGTTCACAGAACAAAGGAAAACATGGCGGTCGTCTTTGTTTACAAACGTTGACAAGATTCACAAATGTTACAAGTACAATGTACGATGAAATGTGGCTACAGTTCACACACTACTAGTACATCAGATAATATCTACATGTGATCTTCAGTCTATAAATTCTAAAACTAGATTAAGGTACAGTTACTTTATCAAAGTTCCAAACTTTACCGGCGTGCCTTCTCGATCATCGCTGGGATGCCGGTTTTCATCAAAACTCAAGAGCAGGGATTGTGAAAGAACAAATGAATGATAAGAATCATTAAGATCCAATCAATTTTACACAGCAAGATTCTACAGTACATCAAACATGCAAGCAAGCCGTACAAATGTATATCAAAATATGGACATTGATCAAAACATGCAAGTTAGCTGTAAAAAGATACATCAAGGACAAAGTCCAAGGATTTTCGGATTTTTTTTAATGCAAACTCGCAGCTCTTGCGTTTTTGTACCAAAATGTATGCTGCTGCGAAGGCACGGCATCTTAGGTTTACATAATATAGTAGCGCAACTTCTCACTATGGACATGACTGCTGGCTATCTGGCGTGGAGCGGCTTGAGTGTTGTCGATTTCACCTTGACTTCAGGGCCCTCCTTCGAATTCCTCTCCCTGGCGAAGCTGTCGGCGTAGAACTTGACGAAACTGGCATTCAGATCGCGCTTTAGCAGGTCGTTGATCCCCCCGTCGGCGTCCAGAGGTTGCAGCTCCCCGGTGCAGCTGGCTGGGACGTAGACGGGGAGAAAGTGGTTCTCTTTCAGGTTGTGTAGCAAGGCCGGGTTGCGGTGAGCTTTTAAGACTTAAAAGATTTCTTTTAGTATTGTTCTTGTTCCTATTTGTTTTAGTCTCATTTTTCTCGGGTTTTACTCGTTTGTTTTTGGCTCTGGAGTACCCACTTCTCTTCTCCTCATTCTTCTGATCTCCATTCTTGGAAGATACAGATACTGTATCAAAGTTCCAAACTTTACCGGCGTGCCTTCTCGATCACGGCTGGGATGCCAGTTCGCTCCCAGCCCCTCTCGATGGCTGCCTAGTTTTGTTCCTACTTGCCCGTGTCCACGCCATGTACTCCATGTACTCTTCAATAACTGTACCGGGGGTACCGGTAGTACTTATTATAATGTGCAGTGGGCATTCTAGATCTGTACCCTAGCTGCATCCTAGGCGTGAAACCATACGGCTCCACTCTGGGATTCATCCACTGTCGGGGGGCGCATGTGCGGTGTGTCTGTCCTGGCTCGTGGCATGTTGACATCAGCAGCCATTCCTGCAGGTCGGGGGGGTCTCATGTGCGGTGTGTCATCAGCAGCCATTCCTGCAGGTCGGGGGAGTCTCATGTGCGGTGTGTCCATTCCTGCAGGTTGGGGAGGTCTCATGTGCGGTGTGTCCATTCCTGCAGGTTGGGGGGGTCTCATGTGCGGTGTGTCTGTCCTGGCTCGTGGCATGTTGACATCAGCAGCCATACCTGCAGGTCGGCGGGGTCTCATGTGCGGTGTGTCCATTCCTGCAGGTCGGGGGGTCTGATGTGCGATGTGTCTGACCTGGCTGGTGGCATGTCGACATCAGCAGCCATTCCTGCAGGTCGGGGGGTCGCATGTGCGATGTGTCTGTCCTGGCTCGTGGCATGTTGACATCAGCATCCATACCTGCGGGGGAGAAGAACGTGCTGATATATCTTGTGTATCTTCATAAATAGAATCCTACTCCAATCAACGATTAACAGACAGACAGAATTGGGGTATTTGAGCTAACAATTGATCAATACGTACAGTATGACTGTATTGTAGACATCAAGATGAAAGCTGCCCTGATTTGTGTGCATGTGCAGATCATTAAATCTAAAACATTATATATGTGGACGGAAAAAACTTGTATTATGCTAAAGATACAAGTCATCGCCACAAAAGCATGAAATATACATTAAAAAGCAAAAAAAAAACATTGTTCATACATTATGCATACATTCTATCAGTTGTGGACCGGCCCATACATACGCGACACAGCGCACAAGAAACATGAAATATACATTAAAAAGCAATTAAAACATTGTGCATACATTCAATCAGTTGTGGACGATGAAGTCGACCTCTCTCCCCTGCGGTACTCCTCCCACAACTCAAACAGGCGGCTTCTCAGTGCCCGGTACCGGTAGGGCTTGTGCTTGTAGCGCGTCAGCCTGTTCATGCTCACCAGCTTGACATACCGAGACTCCTCATGTAGAAGGTCCACCAGCAGGTAGAAGGGCAGACTGTGCTGCGCCTTCTTGTTAAGGCGAGTATGATACCCTTCGGTAGCATTGTTGGTGCGCACAGGCAGAAAGTCCACTGACCATTCCTCCACGCTCCACACGCTGTTGTTCAACCACTCCTGCTCCATGTAGGCTGTCAGTTCGGCGATCAAGGGGTTGACTGTCAGCGCTTCTCGAAGGCACGCCGGATGTGCTCCGCCGGCAATAAATGTAGTACCATGAGCTTCCTCATCAGCTTGTACGCCCCCGCCTTCTCGTAATAGGCCGGCTGGAGTCCTAAAATACGAGATGAAAAATTATACACTACCAAAAATGCTTTTTCTTGTTTTTCTTATTTTCTCATGGGAAGAAAGTTTTTCTTTGGGGGAGAATAATAAGAAAAAAATAAGAACAAAATTAATTTTCTGTATACCTACATTCTTGCACCAAGAACAATTTTCTCATTTTTCTTGAGTGGAGATAATTTTTCTAAAATAGGCTTCTTTAAATCTTGATTTTTCTTCGGTGAAGAAATATTTCTAGAGGAGATTCTAACTTACAAGATTAGAATTCTTTTAATCTTGAAATTTCTTTAGTAAAGACAATATTTCTAGGGAAGATTCTAAGTTACAAGATTAAAATTCTTTTAATCTTGAAATTCTCTCAGACTTAGTTAAATTTTCTTATTTAATCTCCATGGAAGATTTCTTTCTTACCTGACATCAAAGTGATCAGATTTAAGTTTTTTTTTCTTGTGTATGTCAAAAACTTTCTTGTTCATGTTACCTAGAACAATTGAAAAAGGCCATTCTTGTTTTTCTTTGCAATGTTTAAGAAAATACAAGAATTTGGTTTTTGCCTTTCTTGGCAAACACTGATTGGAAAAGCAAGAAATTCAATTATCTAAATCTTTATTAGAATAAAGCTCTGCTTAGTGTTTCTTTCTTAAAGTTTCTTGTTTTTCTTGACTAGAAAGCTAAGAAAGATCATTCTTGTTTTTCTTGGCAACATTTAAGAAAATACAAGAATTAAGTTCTTATCTTTCTTGACAAATACTGATAAGAAAAAAAACAAGAAAGTCTCATATAAAATTAATCTTTGATTAGGCTGAAGATATGGCTAGTATTATATTCTTAAACATTCTTGATTTTCTTCCCTAGAAAGTTTAAGAAATGCCATTCTTGTTTTTCTTAGCAACATTTAAGAAAATACCAGAAAGTTTAAGAAAGATGATTCTTATTTTGCCTGGTAATGTTCAAGATGATGTAAGAACTTTTTTCTAGTTTTTTCTTGTCATGTGACCTTTTCTAAACCCCTGATTGGTTGATTCAAATCCCAGAATGCAGTTAGGGGGTTTTGAACATAAGTCAAATGTAGGAGCCGCGCTGGTTACTTATTTTTGTCAGTTACTGACTCATGTCAGATTTGAAGTCAAAATCAAATCAAAAAGGACCTTGTGTACATGTGAAGCAATGGTGATCGTGGTCAGCTTGCTGAAGAAACCAACTTTGCAACAGAAAAAGCATGAAACCAAACAGATTGAAGGTAAGCGCGCCCCCCTCCCCACTTCTAAGATCTGTTGACATTGTTTTTAGACTTCATAGCCAAAATATTGTTACAACGCCATTGGGGTTGATTTCAAAGTCAAATCATATATCTCTGGTGTATTGTATAGTGAAGTTTATTACAGTGCTTTATGATATAATTTTAAATTGTTTACTCCAAGTAATAAAAATAGTATTTTAGCATCCTCTTTTGACTTGTTGCCTTCAGTGCTCGCATGCAAACTAACACAGGTCTTTCCTGTTGTTTTTCAGGTGTCCAAAGGGTGTGACTTTGTCAATTCTATTTGCGAAAACTGTAGTTTTTGCTGAATATGCTTCTGATCAGAATGTGATACGATCTGTATTCTGAAATCATAATGGCTTGTTAGTTATACATCGTATAATATTTTGAAAGTTACTGTTAAACTGTTTCCATTCCAAGAATGTTGATGGACTGATTTTATATTTTTAATTAGATACATTGTACAAAAATCAATGTGATAATAAACATCTCTATACTGTCCAAATGCTTTTCAAAATAACATTTAGTTGCTATACATTATTGTCTTTTATATTTAGGTACATGTAGCACTTTATATATACATTGTATTTCTTTTCTTGTGGGCAGAATGGTTTTCTTGCTACAAGCACAGTTAGCTCATAGTTCAAGAAATCTTTTCTTGTGTACAGAATGGTTTTCTTGCCACAAGAACAGTTAGATGTTAGTTCAAGAAGTCTTTTCTTGTGGGGAGAATGGTTTTCTTACTACAAGAACAGTTAGATCTTAGTTCAAGAAATCTTTTCTTGTGTACAGAATGGTTTTCTTGCCATAAGAAGAGTTAGATCTTAGTTCCAGAAATCTCTTCTTGTGGGCAGAATGGTTTTCTTGCTACAAGAACACTTAGCTCTTAGTTCAAGAAATCTTTTCTTGTGTACAGAATGGTTTTCTAGAAAACTTAGAAATTCTTACTGCAAGAATAATATTCTAAGGGTGTTTAGTTCAAGATATGTAAGAAAAGAAATCTTACCACAAGAAAAATATGCTAAAATGCAGTTTCTTGAAATTCTTGTCTCATGGACAAGATTTTTTTCTTGGGTGAAGAATAATTTTCTCAGTGGAAGAAAAGTTTTCTTCTCTGAAGAAAAACAAGATTGGCATTTTTGGTAGTGTACTTAGAGTTGCCATTCGAAATACTAGTACATCTGTGCATAAATTCCAAACATTAAAAAGATTACTTAATTTTCACATTCGAAATACAAAATATTAAACATGTCATGTACATACCGATCCTCCGTATCTTGCGATAGATCGCCGTTGTCAGATGAAATGCACAGCCCTTCCTGCTTCACGTCGGGAAGACGGCTCTCACCCCCCACCCCACATCCCGTCCTCGAAGTCCATAACAACGTTCTCAACCCGAGGGTCCCTGGCCAGCAGATCCTTGATTGCCCGGAACACCTATAACGACAAATTTGCAAAACGAATTGCATCCATCAATCCACAAAATTATGCATTTGTTTTTGCAAATGTGCAAATTGTCGTAGGAGCTTACCGTTTGTTGTTAGAGTTGGAGGGCGTGCGTGAGTTGGGGGAATTGGCGGTTTGGGGGCACTGGGGCGCTTTGTGTGCCCGGGAACAGTGGAAGCACGAGTGCTTCCAAGTGCAATCGTGCTTAAAGCACTGTCCATTTGGCCTGTGGTGTTGAAAACAACACCCAGAAGGGATGTTGTAAGTCGGCTATGGTTTGGGAGCAGGAGCGGGGGTTGAGAAAGGGGCGGTGTGGAGAGCATCGACATAGAGTTGCAAGTGTGGGGTGGCCCAAGATGTGGTAGGGGACCCGTCCCTGAACTGGCGGAAAGAGGCTAAGGTACGGATGAGGTGGTGATATGCGATGAGCTGGGAACTGTGGTGAGGGTGGTGTTGGATATACACAAACTAGAAGATTAAGAAGGCATTGGACCATTGGTCCAAGGAGAGGTTTTGTTTGCATACATAATTTCCAAAGTTTCAGTACCCAGTACACATACATAATTTCCAAGTTTCCCTCTGGATAAAAAAAATGCAAGTTGTACAATGCATAGAAAATATACTGTTTTGGGGCTTTTTTTTACCATATCCCTTACCCTGTAGTTCGGCCTTCCACTCTTCATACGTCTTAGTTTCAGTCGCTGGACAGAACCAGTTGCCAAAGTACTGTTTATGCCCGCCATCATTTCTGGGCAAACCACACTTCCTACATCTGATTGCATCTGTCTGACGATTGTAGAATGTGACTGGCATACCCCTATCCTCCTCTTTTTTCTTACGTTTTAAATAGTAGTACCTACTTCTGTTCCCCATACTTGTTGAAGGGGCAGGTGATTGAGATGGTATAGTAGCAGGATATTGTGGGGGAGGGAGAAACCCAGCAGGAAAAATTACTCGCTGTGACACATGTACAGTTGTAGGCCCTGAAGTTTGGGGGGGGGGGATTACCACGGCCTATTTGGGCCTGTCCAGTAGTGTTCACTGGAAAACTGAAAGTCAGGGGCTGTATGCTAACCTGGGGCAGTGCCTCTGGCAAGGTTTTAGCAGGGGGTAAAGGGTCAGGAGTAGTAGTAGTTGGTGGGGCTAGTCTGATTCCCTGCCGAAGCATCTCCCTCTCCCGTCTCTTCTCACGCTTGTTGTACCACTACAACAAGGTATGCTGATTTATGTCAAACAACTGTATGTTTGTTAAAGCTAACACTTTGGCACTAGACATCACTCGCGCGGTCCTTGATGGACTTGTAATCTCTACAAACTAATGACCAGCGCAGAGTTGTCCTTCCTCTGGCCTGGACAGGCGTGGGGTGACGATCACACAGCTTGGACACCACTGCCTCCACATACCGGTTGCAGTCTGGCCACTGGGCTGGTCCATTCAGGCTGCCGAGGAAACACCTGGGAAAGGGAATAATTAAAAGGTCAGCAAAAGATGTTCATTGGTAAAATCTGCCTCTGGTCTTCCAGCTAAACATGTCACTTGTTTAAAAATTAATCTAAGAAAATAATATACTGTAGTAGAATGTATCATGCCTACTAACAACAGTTATCAGTTTTGTGATTGACTCAATGGGCACACAATGTTTTCAAGTTTGACAGTAACCAGCACTCATACCTTTTAGTGCTTTCCACCCCAGCATGGCTCGGTTTTTCTGCAGACTTCGAGGCCTTGAACCCCCCTTTTTGTTTGGTCGTGTACCGCGGTGCGAAGGCAGTTGGTTGTTGGTCATAAGGCAGAAGATTTCTCCACAGTTCAGCAATCCTGTCTGCCTGTGTGTTGTTCAGTGGCCCCTCTCTGTCGCACAGTGAGACGAGGAAGGATGCCAAGGCACCAACCTTCTCAAACCCCTCTATGTTGTCAGGGCATACCAAAGACTCACTGGAGCTGGGCGGTGTGGTGCAAGCTGGAAAAAGACATTAAAAAAGCATACATTTGTTAGTAAGATACACCCCGCTCCCTTCACATAAATAAAATTGCTGACATACATTAAACAACAGAGGAGTAGTGGCTTGCAAATTATGCAGATTTGGAAATAACAATCAAAGGTTATGAAATAACCCCTTACCCATCTCCTCACTGGGAGGTTGTTGACTCTGTCCTGGGCCTCTCTCCACACATCTGCTGGGAGGTTGTTGACTCTGTCCTGGGCCTCTCTCCACACATCTGCTGGGAGGTTGTTGACTCTGTCCTGGGCCTCTCTCCACACATCTGCTGGGAGGTTGTTGACTCTGTCCTGGGCCTCTCTCCACACATCTGCTGGGAGGTTGTTGACTCTGTCCTGGGCCTCTCTACACACTTCTGCTAGGAGGTTGTTGACTTTGTCCTGGTTCTCTCTCCACACTTCTGCTGGGAGGTTGTTGACTCTGTCCTGGGCCTCTCTCCACACTTCTGCTGGGAGGTTGTTGACTCTGTCCTGGGCCTCTCTCCGCACTTCTGCTGGGAGGTTGTTGACTCTGTCCTGGGCCTCTCTCCACACTTCTGCTGGGCGGTGTGGTGCAAGCTGGAGAAAGACATTAAAAAAGCACTAAGATGAAGTGATGCTACATTTGTTAGTATCAGTTACAGCATGCTCCATTCACATGAATAACATTGTTAACATATTTAACAAGAGAGGAGTAGTGGCTTGCAAATTATGTACAATGCAAATTATGTACAGATTGAAATAACAATCAAAAGTCATATGAAATTAGAATACTTAGTGACACATTGAAAACATCAAGGATTCACCGTTGAGATGAAGGCATAAAGCTATGTGGCTCTACTTACCAGTGAAAACAACAGCTGCTGTAGCTACGGTGCTGTCCTCCACCTCCTCTACAAAACCCTCATCTGTGTTGTCCCCATCACAGAACGGCCCGTCATCAGGGTTGTTGGAGTCGTCAGGGCTGTCATCTTGTAGCACCTTGCCTGTTTGGCTGAACAGGTACTCCACGCCAATCAGCTCTCCTAATGAAAACAGAACAAAGAAATAGCAAGTTTGAAATAAATTGATGATAACCACATATGAACAGCCCTTTTGCAAGTTACTATTTTAACATGGCCTTACTGAACTGAACTACAACAGAAATGAAGTCAATGTTAACATAGTATATTTTCATACATACCTGTGTATTTGCCAATCTGTCTCACTGGCTGCATCTGTTGTTTGCCAAGAACAGAAGTGCTCAGCTGGTTCAGGGCTTTCCACATCCCTCTGTTGTACATGCGATGCTCCGGCCTACCAGACACTGCCGCTGCCGTCCTGTCTTCATTCCAGCGAGCCAGACCTTCAAGTAGATAGGCTTGGAAGTGCAGGTCGCTTGCGCTGGTACCTGGTAAACAGTTTAAAAACATGAATCCACTATATGAACCGAAAGACATTTGTACAAATGCCACAAGTAAGAAATTAAATGATTGCTTAAAAATTCAAGAGGAATAATATGCAAGACATATCCACCTGGAATGAATCTGTTCTGGTGCAGGTGGAACGACTCCAAGGATGTTGACCCCCTGGCACACCTGAAGACTGGCAGTGTTACTCCTCCCTTCATCAGAGACCCTGTCTGGACATACAGTTGAACACCTGCCGGGTCCTGCAGGCAGTGAACATGCCCCTTTTGGATTCTCCAAATGAAGATTCACTTCAAAAGAACTAAAACATTTCCTGGCAATAACTTGTCATTTTTTTTAAGTACATGTATTGGAAAAATGTTGTTCAAGGTCACCTGTTGTAATGCTCCACCAGCATGTCGACTGGCTTTCCGTGGCCCGACTTGCCATGCAGGTTGACAGTCCGGTTTGCAGTCGCTACGTATGCTGTCCTCTCTGACCAGTCAGCCTGAAGGTTGGCTATGAGATTCACACACTCGTAGCTGTAGTTCCCTCTTCCTGTTCCTACGAAGAGTGGAAACCACAACTTCCAGTGTTCCACAATTGCTGTCCCATTCCCATTTCTGACAAAACACAAAATGTTTCCATTAAAAACAGCATTCACATGCATTAGAATTTGTAGCATTTGGAAATGCCCTCTTTCTAAACAGACATTCCTACATGTGGAACATGAAGTATTGTCTTTATCTCCTGTAAATATGTCTGTAACTATTTTGTAAATATCATTCTATGATAGTTAATCACATGCTCTAATTTTTCCACTGTAATTAGAAGATTTTGATTGGTATAGATAACACCAGTGATGGATTTATAAAGTGACCTATCCAGATAAAAAAACATTACCTGATGCACTGTCTCAGGTCTGTGTACAACAGCAGGTGGAACAGCAGTCGGTGGTTAAACTTGTACAACTCATCGTCCACCTGCTGTGTGTGAGAAGGGTCTTGTGGCCAGGTTTTCCACAAAGCCTTCGCCATGTCCTTCAGTTGCTCGAACTGTGGAACGTGGAAGTCATCACCTTAAACAGACATGACTTCTTGTTATGCATTGTTTAAAAAAGTAAAATGTATATACACAAGTGTGGAGCGCGAAACCTGCTCTCCGTGGCAAAAACTCCCTCGGCAGCAAATCGTCCCTCGCGGCCGCATATTACTCGCGTCGCTCAGAGAAAAAATAACGCCGACCCCCAACAAGACTGCGAAGGAGGCTACCTTCCCATGACGTCACAGCTGGAGCTTCTGTTGGCTTGCTTGGGACAAGCATCAATCCTCTTCAGCAGTTTGTCCCATGCTGTGCCCCGCCTTGGTTTCTGGCCCTTGCTGAACTTGAAGGTGCCATCAGCATACTGCTGGAACCTTTTTCGCCACTCCTTGGAAGTTGGCCCGAGTTTTGGCATGATATTGAAACTGTGGCGTATACTGGAAAAATATAATAATAAGCATGAACTACTTCTAATACTTCATAAACAGGTATGTGACAATACTTCATAAACAGGTCTGCGACAATAATGCAGACATATTTCACTATTTAATAGCATCTAGAAATTATGCTACGTGGGTGTTAAGTGTAATATTACAGTAATATATATCTTGAGCTCATCACAACATTTCATAGAGAAAGAGCTCAGTTAAGAATAAAGCAATTCTCTGACCAGCAATTCTATGAATTGAAACGCATAATGTATATACAGTATATTAATAATAGCCTGACCGCTGCGTCCACATAAAAGTCGGTTCGATTCTTTCCCCCCTGCTCAAATTGACACCAAATCCCGTAAGATATTCGACACAGTTGTTTGTTTATCTGTTACGTACCCTTACAATCGATGTACGTCACACATACGGTAGAATTTCAAGAAAATACTCACCAAACCGCCGGAATACAGACTGTCCGCCGAACTACAAACTGGCCGCCATCTTGAATCTGGTTCTGTGCCCACCGTGCACGTGATTGGTCCATCTCCCCCTACTTCTGACCAATGGGGTCCAAATGTTACAATTGTTCCAAATGTTCCAAAATTTGGAGACACACGGGGGAAAGTAGCGCTAGGATGACACGCAAATTCGCGAAGCGTTTCATATTTTTTTATACATTTTAGTCTTTCTTTTTTTTTTACGTTACCTAGTACAGACGACGCGAGGGTGTCAGCTGGATTTCCTGGGATGGTGTCCAGGTGAGTCGGTGGCAGGGTGGGGGGGCCAGATGTGGAGGTGTTGAGCGTCTGCTGCGAGGAAGGAGGCTGGGCGCCAGGTTCTGCCTGGGGCACGATGGCGGCGAGGTTCCGCTGGATGGTATGGGTAGCCGACGTGAGCTCCGCCAACTGACGTTGGCGGGTCTGGATGTCAGTCGGCGGAGGTTGTGGTGGCGGGTGCTCTTCGTGGCCGGCTCCGCCGTCTCCTGTCACGTTCCCCGTTGAGCGTTTGCTACGCCGTGTCCGCGGCATCGCTAGGGCTCGAAGGAAGGAAAAACGACAATAAGAACGATAAGGTGCGAATTGGATGATGGAACCTCCGCGTCCTGGAGGAGCAAATGTGTCATAAATTATAAATTGCCAAGACATGGCGCCCGACAGTACAGTTTTACAAAAACAAACAATGAGGCAAATCCTACAAAATCCACGAAAATAAGCAATATGTTTTGAAGTAAATCCTGCACTACCTCTGTGTAGTCTTCCTTCTCTCTGCGGCTCATCAGGACGAGGGGGACTTGCTTGTAGTCTCTGCCTTGTCGGATGAACGCGTGCACACCGAAGGGCGGCAGCACGACGAAGAACGTCCCGTCACAATACCAGGTCTTGGCCAGACACATCCATCCACCGACAATGAACACCGCGGCCAACCACCATTCAGGCCAGTGTACGGCAGAGGACGGTGGACAACCTATTCAAGTCAGCAAGTCAGGTTGTGGAGGAGGTCCACTCCAAAAAATATTGACAATTTGTTTATCTTAACTCTAGTGCCATGGTGATTCAATCTATTTTTAACCTTTTCCCAGTAGTTACCCAGCCTTTTGCAATTTACAAACATATGCATGTAGATTTCCTTAACATTACATAGTGTGCACATTGGACTATATACTTCACCTGCTTGATTCCTAATTTTGCCATTTGTTCAGTTTCACTTTACAGGGAAGGATATTATGCAAAAGTTTGAAATTGAATTCTTTCAATTTGTTTTCTTTAATATTTACTGTTAAACTTTTCCATATCAATTTCTTATCCAAAGGTTTAACATCAAGTGTTTCACTCCAGTCATCAATACATGTACTTTGTCTTACTTCTTTTGCTTTTATCTGATTACATAATGTCTTAGATGTCAGTTTCTCTAAAGGTACAGAAATATTAAAAATTCCAAGTTGCTATATTTGTAGATCAACTTCACTGTGTTGGTCCCAATATTGGCTCAGAGATATTTCCCACTGTTTATATCTTTCTATGATTGATTCATAGTATTACCCGTATTATAAACCCCGATTTATAAACCCTTTATACTTTCACATTATCATGTCATCAGTAGTGTGACCTGTGTTATAAACATAAATTTGGCGCATTTTCTATTTTCAGGACTTCAAGAGGCGTCCCACCGGCGGGAGGGCGTCTACAGACTACTGCGTAACTTCCTGGGTGTGCAGATGCTGCCACATGAGCACGTGTGCTCCCACCTTCGACGCAATGTGCCAAGACGCCGCCAACACTCACGACCGGAGAGGATCGACCGGCTGACAACCTACATGAGGCCCTACTGGCTGGAGAGCATGCACGGTCTGGGAGGTGAGTGAGTGGGTCGTGTACATGGAGCCGGTGCGGACCAACAACGACACCGAGGGCTGGCATCGGCGCCTCAAGCAGAAGGCCAACCGTCTCCACCTGCCGCTGTACCTGCTGGTTCAGCTACTGAAGAGAGAAGCCGACTTCGTGACTGTCCAGGTCCAGCAAGTGAGCGTCAAGAAGCTGAAGAGGTACCAACGAACTAGCCTCCTTCGCAGTCTTATTGGGCGTCGGCGTTATTTTTGCAAGTCTGAGCGACGCGAGTAATATGCTGCCGCGAGGGACGATTTGCTGCCGAGGGAGTTTTTGCCATGGAGAGAAGGTTTCGCGCTCCAACAGCGCGAAACCTCTCCGTGGCAAAAACGCCCAACAAAAACGGCTAACAAGACTGCTAAGGAGGCTACCAACGAGCCCGGTACGCCAGTATGCAGGGGAAGCTGTTCAAGCACGGGCGAGAGTATGAGGAGGGGCAGAGGACGGCGTCATCTCTGTTGAGAGCGCTAGCGTGCTCCCTTGTCTACGCTCCCATTCCCGAGGAGTGAAGCATTTTTGTTCTCTTGTGTTCTTGATGTGCCAGAGTAACACGGATTTTCTTGATGTATTTTCACGTGTTTTTTTTCATATGAACATGCGCTTGTGTAACGCATTTTTGTTCCCTTATGTATTTTTTTTATATTTTTCTTGATGTGCCAGAGTAACACGGATTTTCTTGATGTGTTTTCACATGTATTTCTTGATGTGTTTTCACATGTATATTCAGAGGGGGACATACTAGTACATTGTAGTTCTAGTATTAGTTACTTTCGAATCATGATATCAACGTGACATGGGAGACACCTAGCGGCGGGTGACTATAATAACAGGCAGACAACAAGTCACTTCCTTCCACGGGAAAGCTTGATTTTCTTGTCGTTTAATTTATACTGTTGGATTAGTTTTCTTCATTTTGCTAGAAAATACATGTAGTAAGAGAACAAATAAAACAATCCGGTCCTCAAATGTTTGTTTGGACTTCAAAAGAAGAAATCTGTGCACCCGAAGCATGCATGCACCTGTCACTGTACAATACGAAATAATTAAAAAAAAAAAGAAGACAAAAACATAAAAATATGGAACGCTTCACGAATTTGCGTGTCATCCTTGCGCAGGGGCCATGCTAATCTTCTCTGTATCGTTCCAATTTTAGTATATGTGTTGCCGAAGCGAACACGACTGTACAGGGAATCACTCCTGTATATATAGGACGCTATTTATTGTCTGATTCAGCTGGTGGTAGACTTCCTACAGCTGACCTGACACAGGTGCCAAATTCCGTTTCTGTGAGGCAGCAGTACATTAATTAATTGTGCAGCTGCCTTCCAAATAATTTAATTACTTCAAATTACCTCTCTAAACGCCTCATATTCACCACACGGGGCTTAAATGTGCCAGTAAACCATTTTTACGTGCCCGCTAACGCAGCTGTAGCGTAGTCTCGCCAGATAATGGCGTCGTGACGTCATGCGCATGCGTGAATCAGCTGTTGTTGGACAGGTGCCACCTGGCGAAGCAGCTGCATCTAACAGAGACCCCCTGGGACCCCTAAACTGGACGCAGACAAAGAGATACCGCTGAAAACAGTTAAAAACACCTTAATTCAGCAAAATATGTGCACAGAAAATGATTTAACAAAACCTAAAATTTTAAGTGATACCTCCTTGAAAATGCCCTCTTAAAAATTCCAGAGGCGCCGCCAAAAACGGTCATTTTTGGTAAAACAAAATCTCACACACTTCAGCTACATCTCGCCAGGTGGCGCCACTGTACTGTAAAGTTTACAGGGTGACGTCATTATCAAGAAGTCGCATTGAAACAAATTTTAAAGTGATTCTCCAAATGACAAAAGCCAAGGATTGTAACTTATTCCGTTTATTTCAAAATCTATTTTCAGTATACTCAATACACATCCCAATAACGTCAACACACATCCTCCATTGAGAACCATTTTTGCAGTAATGATATTGTATAGTAAATCATTTTTCAGGTGCAGCACAAAGAAGTGTTAACGCTCCAAGAGTGTTAAAAATATTTGAAGAAGTTCCCTTAGGCCAAACCAATTTTGTTTGTCAGTTCTCAGATTTTTTTCCTAAAAAGTATGATGCGACAGGGCAAAAAAATGAATAAAAACTGGCCTAGAATTTATGATTTCATACATGTAGCTATCATGATAAGAGCCATGAAGTCAACATACCAGGCTGGTTTATAATTCAAAGACTGACTTTTCAAAGCAAATCACTGCATTATCAGATGGAAAAAACATAACGGATAGGAAGACAAGGGCTTTCATAAACTGTTAAATCCTTTTTTTAAATGCAAATCAGAAAAAAATAAAGCAGGAAAATCCGAGAACCAATTGATTCAATTGGTGTGGCCTTAAAAATATACAGTATAACAGTATATGCAGTATTTATAAACCATTACAGGGTACATCATATACTAGTATATACATTTTTTTTTATCTGTGTGACTGCAAAATCTAGCCAAAGTACATACATGCAATGGTTCATAATCAAATTGACAAAAAAATCTTTCTAGAAATTCTAACTAAATGGACTAATTCCATATGCAGTACTATCATGATTATAACAATTTACTAGTGGCAGTTACTGTTATATTTGCTCAGTACTTTAAGACTTTAGAAATAAATTACTGCATAGATAATGTTTATAAGAATTCATAAAATAATGTTCCTTGCTCAGACAACAATTGTCAATCCTGTGTGTTTCACTTTGGATATTTTAAGGCAAACATGCAAAAAAAGAATGATATATATTTTGGAGACTTAAACAAACATTCAAGTATATACAAATAATATCAGGAGGCTACTTAAAAGATTTCGAAAATACAGATACTCAAAACAATGGACTAAAATCATCAACTATGCTATTTAATTACTTAATGCTATTAAAAACTTTTTGTTACAATGACAAGTTTGAAGGTAGTTGTTAAAAAATGCAAGAATGTGTATGAAAAGTACATGACCTGTTCCAAAGAATTCTATTCAATAACATTAAGTTTATAGCACATGAAATCCAGTTTCACATTTCTATAAACAAAAGGAAGAAAAAGTTATAAAGTTAAACTGCACAATTTTCTGAAGTATATAAAGTACACTGTCTTCTTTGATTACCATATTTCTAATAATCTAAAGTGGTATACAAAAGTGCTACCTCAAAGCCTCTGTTATCAGGCCAATACATGTACAATGTACTCTATTTCCACCTTTGTGAAAAAATAAAACACAACAGCCTTAAAGCAACTCTAGGCAGAGAAAATTTTTCTTTCCAAAAAAACAAAAAAAAAATCAAATACCACTTTACAAGTAGTTTGAGGTGTCTAAAAAAAGGCCTTTGAGTCCTGGCCAGTTTTCTATATTGCATGAAGCCCAGTTTCTCCAAGGTACACAATGCATACGTCTAGGACGGCCTGCATGGGGGTTGGGGGTTGGGGGTTGGGGGTTGGGGGGGGAACGATGACGAATTGGCAATGCGTTAAATTCTCAGAGCTGATTACTAACAATTATGCGTTAGGGCTAATGTACTGATGTAAGATGACAATGAGAAGTTAAATACTTTTTGCCTTTCTAAACATGAAAGAAAACAATTAAAATTTTCAAAACTGGTACCCCACCCATTTTTCCCATCAAAGGCAGCCCGGGCAACTCATAATCTTTTATAAAAATCCATGAATTTCAAGTTTCATCAGGTAAGTAACTCACTGAATACTTTGAGACTCTTTTTACACAACCCTTTTATTCAGCCGACGTTTTAGTGACTGTCTGTCACCTTCCTCAGGGCAATTCTGACTGGTTCACATTGCACTGCAGCACAGGTGTCACTGCTATAGATGCATTCCCAAACTTAAAATATTTACATATCTAGTACAGTTTCAGGGAACAGTATCTACAATGCCCTGAGGAAGACAACAGACGGTCACCGAAACATTGACTGAATAAAACATGTCTTGGTTGTGTACAATGAGTCTTATACACATGTAATTTATTTAACTTTTTTATAAATGTTCTCAAAAAAATCCAAGCCATCCCAAAGTTTAATCTCTTTCCTGTGGTTGTAGCTTCCAGGTACAGGCTTGAACGATTTGTACTTTGTACTGTGATTGTAACACCTAAATAAAACACATAGCTCTTTCTTCAACTCTTCTAAAAATGTTCTCAAAAAACATCTCTTCTGTACCAGTACGTGATGCCCTCCCTATCCAAACTGTCCCAAAGTTTAATCTCTTTTCTGTGGTCGTGGCTTCCAAGCACAGGCTTAAACGCCTTGTACTTCTTGTCGTAGTAGTAGTGGCTGTACTTGGTATTGTAGCCAAGTCCATACAGGCTAAGCTTGTCACAGGAGTTGAGAGCTGCCATGACCATGATGCCACCCGTAGTGGGGCGGAACGACTTCACTCTCATCCACCTGTAGGGAAAAAGGAAAGGGTTGGTGGAAAAAGCAGTCCAGTCCGGGAGACGGAAAAAACAGTCTGGTAACAAAAAAGGGTCTGCATGGGCGTTCCTGGAAATGCTTAATGGTAAATTAAGCAGGATTGGCGACATTTATCGTCCCCTAAACCCCAAGCTGATTATTCAAAACATTTTTAATTTTTCATGAACTGTAAGGTAAAGAATCTGCAGAGCAGATAAAACTTCTGCCTTCCACATGGATAGGTGGCAAAATAGTGCAGGTAATTTTGAGTTAAACTTGCTGCACTTAGTGCAGGTATATACGCAGAAAAAACAAATTTCAAGCCCTATATATTATGCACTTGCAACTACAACTTGAGTAAAAATTATGGAAGTTCAAACCCCTTTTTCTTTGTGTTATAAAGGTAAAGCAAATATCAAGACTACAGATTGAAGTAACATTCGCAAAGCAAATGCATAATGTTTACCTTTGGACATGGTCTGCTCTGTTAATTCTTACTCAAACACATTCATATACATGTGCTACTAGTATATGGTGACAGGAGCAGAGTAGACCATGAAATTGCAACATTATGTAACCTAACACCAGTCACCATGGTGACAGATGCCAACAAATCATGTCATTGGTCAGGTCATAGGTCACTGTTTGGAGAAGAAGAAGAGGAAGAAACTGAGCAAAAACAATATGTTTTCTTTCGGTAAACATAACAATGACAAAACAGGACTTACACATAGTGGATATATCTCATCCAGTCAGGATGGATGATGCGTACATTTTCCGGTGGCACTGCAAACTTGTTCTTACGTTCTGCTATTGACTTGAGGTATGAAAAGTCTGCCTTTCTGCATGGCACAAATATATATGTGATGTCCTGAAAGAAATAAACAACAGACTAAGTTAAATTGCCCATAGTAGTTCTTCAGGAAAAATGTGGAGATAACAGGGTTTAATTAATCTTGATTCCCTTTGTAAAGACATACATGATTGTACACTTTACAGGAAATTTGACAAGCATAATCTTTTCTCCTGTCAAATCTTCAAGGGGGTGGGTAGAAACAAAATCTCCTGGCTCCCAGGAATCGAACCCAGGCCGCCAGCTTACGAACCCAATGTACTAACAGCTAGGCCAAAAGGTTTAGACCCTTTCAGATGAGTCGGTTAGTAACACTGTTTTCTTTTCAAGATTTATGTTCAAATCTGACATCAAAACACAGAGGTGCATAGAACCCTCTCGAACCTGAGCCTAACCCTGGCAGCCAGTTCACAATCCAACACGCTAACTGCTAGGCCAAGAGGTATATGGGGCATTCTATTGTACTACAACTACAGTACTACAATGGGTGGACATTTTGCAATGCTTTTTTTAATTGTATTAAGACCACTTGTCTAAGAAGACCACTTTTCCTTGGTCCCTTGGGTGGTCATCGTAGACAAGTTTGACTATATGACTGTACTTGTACTGTACTTGTACTGTTAACAGACTGACCTTACTGATAGGGTAGTCATCTGCCTTCACACCGACCAGAGAACGGTCATAGAACACGTAGTGAGTCGTCCTACTGCCCACGTCTTCTTCAAACCCCTTTGTCAGGGCATGGTTCACCCTGGAAAATATTTTTAGAAAAGAGAATGACAATCAATGTTAAATTTGCCTGTATGTCAACTGAAGAGAGCACCAGCAATGACCTATAATGAAGAGAAGACACTACATTTGAGGCACCCAATGCAATTTCAAAGCAGTAAAACTGCATTTTCAAAGACTTACTTAGGCCACACCAACTTAATTTTATGGATGACATCCGCGCGCGCATTAATTTTTGCCTGTTCTCAAAAAAAAGATCACGTCCACCGAGGCTCTGGCCTGGCTCTAGGTCTGGGTAGTCCATGGTAATTAGCGACAATACGGAGGTGGTAACTCTGGAGGATCCACCCAGGCTACGGAAACTCCACGATTCAAGAACTCAGTGCATACGTTGCCGATTGATAAATTCTGCAAAAGGCCAACATGTGCCGGCTTGTCGTATATATGTCGTTTTGCTGCAAATTCACAAAACCAGCTTTGTATTCCTGTGGTTTAGTAGCATTTTTATTTTTGGCCGGAATTTTTTTTTATTCGCCCGCAGGCACTAGTTTGGGGGTCTTCAGAGGATGTCATCCATAAAATTAAGTCTGTGTGGCCTACTACTTATAATGTAGTGATTTTTTATTGCAGTTGAATCAACCCTATCCCATACTGGAATACTGATATCTGTAAGGTAAAAATGTGATGTTGCTGGCGAAAAACAGTTCCTTGTTTCGTATCATATACTAGTTCTACAGGTAGGTATTTATTGGTGGTACCAAAAAATAAAGGGACTCTTCCATATATAGCTTGGTTTTGGGCTATTTCATACATGTAAAATTGTATGAAAAGATGATAAAAACAATGATGAAATTTCAGGAAATGTCATCCAGAATATTTTTGCCGTCCTGAAATTGCATTGAATGCCTCTAGGTACAATGAGTATACCTATGATTGTACCTGAAGATATAGTTATGCCTGTCAATCTCCTCCCCGTTCTTGGAGCCGTTCAACATCCCACCATTGCCAATGACGGCACAGGTGATACACTGGGGCCTGCTCCTCCCCTTAAAGTTGAAGATGGTATCGTCCGCTGGAAACATGTTCAGTACATCTCGGACCTCTGACGGACAGAAGGGAGAAAGCTGTTAAATATCAAAAGGCCAATGCAATTAATCTTCATCAGCGCATGCATTAATTTTCTCCTGATGTTGGAAAAAAACAAGAAATTTTGTTGCCTTCTGACAGTAGTCAACATGCCAAAAGTTGGCAAAGATGTCTGTTGCCATGCCGGAAGGTGGATGCATATGGCAGATAAATATGAAGAGAGGATGGAGACAAGACAAGGCTCTGATTTATTGTTTTTTCTTTTACTTTGATGCAGGAATGTTTTTAATTCCTTTTATATGTAATGTTTTGACTGAATCAAAACCCAAAAATAAATAAAATTCTTTGTTTGAATTACTAACCAGACTCATATTGTGACCTCTCTATATTAGCTCAGTGACTAGAACACTTTGTATTAGCCTGGTATAGTACCCTTGTATGTTCCTTATGTATGTATGTCTAAGTCAGGTAATGCGTCTCTTGTCTCCAATTTTCTATATACGTTTGTTACGTGTCTGTTATATCTTGACCTGTACCTAGCTTGTCGTGGCATGAATGTACAATAAAGGTATTTCATATCGTTGACTTCATGGCTCCTATTGTAATCAGAACTATCATAGGATGCCAAAAAAAATAAGGCCTGCTTTTGTTTTTTTGCCCTGTTGCTTCCTCTTTTTCTATAAACCTCCAGTTACAGTCTCAGTTGTTCTTCCAATTTTCAAGTCTTTCATACATTAGGCCACACCAATTTAATTTGTTGTTTCTCGGATTAGCCCTGTCCATTTTTTTCTGATTTGCAAAAAAAAAAAATTGTTTGGGTTCTGAATCAAATGCAAAATGCTCAATGAAAGACACATTTTGGCCCCAACAGTTTACGTCCTTTTCTTCCTAGTTGTTAAAGTTTTTCAATGTAACAGTGCAAATTTGTTTCATTAACAGTTCAAAATCTATTGTTTTAATATTATAAACCAGTCTGGTATGTTCACTTCATTAGCCTTTTTTTTCTTACTTCGCTCTGTCCCTTCATATTTTTTCTGAAAAAAAAATTGAATTGGTTTGGCCTTTGATGTTTCAAAAGTATATTTTCAACAACCATTGTTGTTGTTGTTCTTACATACCTTCATAAGTGATGTTATCCTTGTAGTTGTACCCAAACGGCGTTGCCCAGGGCTTCATTCTCCAGTACTCATCTACATTAAACAACTTGCTGTTGATCACCATCTGTGTGTCTGGTCTGAAGATGGGACCAAACTCTTCTGATAAAAAGGCTTTTCTCTGTAGACTTCTGGGACATGTCTGGAAAGTCAACCGTATAGCATTGAATTGTTAAGAACTACATTACTTACATTTTGTACATGATGTATTCTGCATAGTACAGTAATATAGGTTTGATATCAGTTTAACCATAACTGTGAGTGTATATGTAGTTTGTTGCATCCAAAGCAAATTTATAGACTCTGAGGCAAAATTTAAAAATCTAAAGAGTAAATCACTAGACTGTAATGGAGTAGCTAGCCTAAGGGTTGATTCAACATACTTTGTGAAGAAATGACCAGAAGATTTACTTTTTGTACCTTCCTAATGTTACATAATGCTTTAATATTGACAGACTACGTGTAAGTATACAAGCGTTGTTATAAGACTTACCGAATCATAGCCCGTCACCATGCAGCTACATGTGTGTTATGTCTTACTGAAATTACCGTTGCAGGATTGGTAGTGTCAGTAGCATAGGTGCGAAGTAGAATAACTGCAGTTACTGTACAAGACTGCCATATTGTTTGTGCCAGTACCTGGGTGTTAGTCAGTGTTCAAGCAAGAGTACAGACAAATGTTGACAGTTTTGTAAACATGAGTGACAGGAAGACTACAGTAACTGTACATTCCAGATTGTTGTACATGTGTTGAGTGACAGGAGAATATAATTATTTTGATATTGAGAACCAATAAAATTGATTAAATTGGTGTGGCTTTGGCTCTCAGTGTATGATGATACATGATTTGCTACATACAATGTTTAAAAAAAAATGTATTCCCAACACTACTAGCAGAATTTTATGTTTCTAATCAATGTTTTAAGTCAACAGAAAATAATGTCATGTGCAACTTTTACTTCAAATGATCTAAGGATCTACATGAATGTGCTTTTAGGAAATAAAACCTCAATGTAGAAAAATTACATTTGAATGCTACTGTTTTTGATTAAACCGACTCACAGAGTTTCTCCAGTTGGGGTTCTGTCTGAAGGTGAACTTGGTGTCGTTCTTGTCTGTCATGTGGAAGAGCTGACCTAACCGCGGCTCCGGGGGGACGTAAAACAGGTCTTCTCTTCTTCTGTCTGCTGGGGGAACATCATCCAGCTCCTTCATACTGTAATGAAAATAAAAATATGTATTCATAATTGCACTATTTATATTGCATTATTGATATATGTACACAATAAAATCTGACCAAAGCATGATCTTCTTCTGGCATGATAAATAGTTCCACTGAGAATTTTTTAAAAAATTAAGAAATTTATTAAGGTTTTGTTTTCTTCCAACTTCATATCTTAAAGTAACTAAAGCAAAAAACAGCTGTAAGTCTTAGTAAAACTCATTGTGCATGTTAGTATAGTAGTAATACTGTAAATCTCCATTTCTTTGCAGTACTTACGGTTTTGGTCATCACTTCTGTACCTTGAATTTATCACTGCCATGAAAAAAATGAAAGCTATCCGCCAAATGTTCAAACAGTAAGATCTCCGTGATTAGTTTTTAGATTATGTACCTTCATTTGTATATAGTGTAAATCTCTTTTTGTATCATGTGTGTGTTTTTACTATGTTATTTGTTGCATGTTGAACCTGGAATGAACCATGGAAGATTAGCCTTTAGGCTAAAGGATATCGAAATAAAGAGAACAAAGAGAATGATTCACCAACTTTCTTTTGGCCGCACCTACCGCCACCGCAAACATATAGTTCCACAAACATGTCGGACTCCTTTTTCTCAGACGGCGAACTTTTGCTACACATTAAGTGATTTACAGTAGTAGAAATTGTAGCCCTAAGGCAGGCCTGCAGCCTTTATAAATTACCCAAACTTGGCTGCTGCTTGATTTAAACTCCAAGTGGAACTGACAGTCTGTGAGGAGAGGGGGTCACAGGTCAGGACGACCCACTGGGTGCAGATGGTTGGAAGTTCTGCCAGGTCAACATCATTAAATTTCACTTTCCACACGGCAGGCTGCCAAGAACTAAACCGAGATCTTGGAAGGCTCACATCAGCAGAGGAAACATGGAACTTTTATAGCTAATTCAGAACTTCCGAAGGGCAACATGCCAATTCAAGATACATACAATGTAATAGTTAGCCATGGAAATCATACCAATCACAGCATGCAAATACTGTAAATCACTTTAAGTTCACTGTAGCAAAAGTTCGCGGTCTGAAAAAAATGGACATGTTTGTGGAACTATATATATAAAGTATGTTTGTGGTGGCAGCAGGGACAGTAAAAAGAAAGTCAGCGAATTATTTGTTTACAGTACTGAGTCAGAAGTTTGCAGTGAAGAAGTTACCGCGAAAACCAGGAAATTCATATATATAAAAGTACCATGAAAACACAGAGAGTGTATATTACACATTCAAATCTATGCATGCACATAGTAAATACGTATACACTGCTGAGGCCTAGGAAAATTTAAGTTGTGTTTGCAGTTTCTGAGGTTGGTAGGTAGGGATTTTCTTCTAAAAATAAGTGAGTAAAATGTCTTTAGAAAATTGAGGACCTGTCCACCTGATTGTTTGTGGGCAAATATTTCACCCAATTTACTGCAGAAAAATCTGGAAATAGTAAATGACATTTCAGAATTCCGATTGGTTTGAAATATTCAGCCAAGTACAATCATGTACCAGTGGTCAATAAAAAAAAAAGGCTAGGATTGGTGGGTTTTTGCTAGGGGTCGGTCAGGAAACAAGAAACACAACATTTTGTTTCCTAGGCCTAAACCAAATGTGCAGCTAGTATAATAATAGGAACACAAGGACAAAACCAAGGACATTTGGACTAAAGGTCACGACGGACCCAATGCTGGAATGTCTTTCCTTGATTGGGTCACAGTACGTTACTTTCTGGAAGTAATCTGTACGCTGGCCTTACCAAGGACTCTGCCATCTCTGTTTTATCCATCAAGGCTGTTTTAATGTTTTTAAATCACTCCAGGCTTTCTTATACAGCCAGGGTATTGAAATAACAGCATGTAGTGTGTCCGTTTACAATACATACTTGTAGTAATAAGTATCCAGCAGAGGAACCACTCTTTTGAAATTTTTTGGCACATTTCTACATCAAACTACAGTTCCAACTGGCCCTTCTGAAACAAAAATTAGATGGATGCCAGAAGGTACAAACCCTCAACTCATAAGACAAAATTAAGCTGTGTGTAGACTATAATCAACTACTAGTACTTGAACTTCCTGCATAAAAACTTGTCATAATACAATCATGTAGTTTAAAAAATAACATCTCATCCACAATTTTCTTCACTTACGTACTTGGTGTAGTCATTACAGTTAAGAAGTTCCTATGTACTGTTATGAACAATAGTATTGTTATGAACATGAATCTTATGAACATGTTACTTCAATATTACTTGACTTGGAACTTTTATATACATGTACATGTAAGCATCCTTCTCTTTGGTATATACTGTAAACCACTTTATATTTGCGATAGCAAAAGTTCGCTGTCTGAGAAAAATGGACACGTTTGCAGAACTATATGTTTGCGGTGGTGGCAGGTGCAGAAGAATGAAAGTCTGCAAATAATTTGTTCACGGTAATGATAAATTTGTACAGAAGTGACCGTAAAAAACGCGAAATATTAAAGTACTAGTACCAGTATAAAGTTATTTACTGTAGTATAAGGAACACAAATATCATAATGCACCATACCCTCGAATGTGTTTAGAGTCCTTTGCGCTCTCCTCACGTCTATGAAGGGCAGTCTTGGCGTCTCGCTCTCCGAAGACGTCAGCGCCGATCAGAATAATCACTATGACGATGACACCTCCAGCCAGGGCTAACTTCCACCTTCTACCCAACAACCTTCTCAACAGCATGGTCGATCTTGTGTGGTTATGTCTGGAAATAAAATTTTCAGAAGTATTATTCAAATATACATGTAGAAGTTAATATATTCATAATCATATTAAGCAGACTGGAGGGAGAGGGTCTGGGACCGGGAACCCCCGACCTGATGATGTGTAGAAGTTGTGGTGTGGTGTGGCGTAAAGGCAGAGTGTTCGGTTTAGAACCAAGAGGACAGGTCCCTGGTTCGAATCTTGTCATGCCACCAATCTTGTGCCCTTGGGAAAGGCACTTAATGAACACGACTTTCCTCACTTTACTCATGATGTAAAAATGAGTACCTAGCGTCGGTTAGGGACGTCCCTCAGATAGAATGTTAAATGGAGATCCAATGATATTGAAATCTTTGGGTTACAAGAAAACAACAACTCCTTAACATTACTGAGTAGTACACACCATCATACTAGTTGCCAGGTCTGTTAAAACTTTTAAATGCACATACTGCACAGATTTTATAACTGACCAAAAAGGAGTCCAAAAACTATCACTGTTACAGAAATGAAAGAATGTTCAGTACAATGTACCTGAACTGATGTGGTGACTTGAAAGTTGGCACACCGTCAAATTCAAACTCAGACCCATTAATCGTATTATCGGCATCAATCCTTGACAGTGTCATGATTGTTATAGTTTATACCAAATTTAAAACAAGAACCTATTCCACGTCTCAGGCACACTGAATGAGCTTACTGATGATAGAGTCTTCCAGATGCAGTTAAATATATGGGGTGTCAGAGAGGCTAATAGTTCACTTTCACAGAGTCTATCTGAAACCCAAGTCCTCTTTGAAAGCAGCGCAAGCAGGATCTAATACTGTCTGATCTACTGAGATACCAACTTCTCAGGGCTCTGTGACCATACTTATTAGTGGGTAAGGCCTTGTTGATTTGATTATATGGATAACATCCTCTGAGATCCTCACAACTGATACGAGCGTGCAAAATAAAAAGTTTGGCAACAAAAAAGTTCCATTCGTTATGAAATCTACGTGGTCATGAAGGTTGAACAAATGACTAAACACATGTATGGTATGGCGAATAAAACAGACTCTTCATTTTCATTTCATCACATTTTCTTCTCTTCCTTTCTAATTTATTTTGCCATTCTACGACATCTTTCTCCAATATAATTTTTTTTGCAATTTACGGCATGTATGGCATACATGTATATTTTGCAACTCCTTTGCACGATTTACAGTCTGATGGTCGAAAACTATTTGGAAATGGACAAAAATTCATGCGTGCATGGATGTCATCCATGTAATCAAACCAACATGGCCTACCACAGTCTGTCCCACAGATTGACGTAGATTGGACACCGCTGGGTCAGGTTGAGTTGGTTTAGTGCCACATGCCACAGAAAGCAGGACAAGACGTGGTTGCAGTAAATCTAAACCGGATGGTAACAATTCTAAGAAACATAACCTGATCTTGGAAAACGTACAAACCACTGTAAGCAGCTTAGAGTTGCCTTTGTAAAACTAGCCCGTAAATCACACCAATTTAATTTCTTGGGTAACGGATTCGCCCGCTTCATTTTTTTCTGATTTGCAAAAAAAAAATTCAGAGTCAACTGCAAAATGCTCATATTTTGCCCTGAACAGTTGAAAACAGTCCTTTTCTTCCTAGTTGTTACAGTTATTCCATCTTTCAATGCAATGGTATCATTAGAAGTTCAAAATTCATTGTTTAAATATTGAACCAGCCTGGTCTGTTGACTTCATGGCTCCTATCGTACCATTTTGGGCCATAATTGGATGCCTAGGCCTGTTTTTATTTTTTTCGCCCGCCCGCTCCATTATTTTTCTAGAATAACCCGTTAACCAAGAAATTAAATTGGTGTGGCCTAAGCAGCTTAGATCAATAGATGAGATCAAATTGCCTCTGTAAAACTAGCCCGTAAATCCAACACTTAACAGTTGAAGTCAAAGTTTTAAAACTTTTATGATCTGCTAGCTAAATTTGCCAGCAACATCTGGCATGAGAAACAAATTTGAAGAAACCACATGCTTTGATTCAAGGTCTGAACCTGACACTAGCAGTTGGCTACCACAAGCTGTCTAATGCATTTAATGCCAACAGCATGCTAGAACTAGTAGAAGCTTTCGTGTCCCCACTAGGCAACAAGTGTTTAAAGCTCTGGAAACAATGGAGAAAGATATGTAGCTTTTATATTAATGCACAAAGGTTGCTAGCAAATGTACCTGGGTAAATATTTAGTTGACCGAGGTGCACTCAAATTCAAAGGTCACACATCTAGCCATATAACTACGCACTTACATGTAGAACCACTCCAGGTATGTTAGGGTAACTGTAACAGATCAGGCCTCATGCTAATAAAGATTACTTGAAAATGGGAAGTTCCCAACATATATATTTATTGCAAGGCAAAATAGGTATTGACATGTACATGGTGTGTGTGTGTGTGTGTTTGTGTACAAATGTATGTGTGTATGTGTGTGTGTGGGGGGGGTCTGTATGTGTGTGTGTGCAGTGTGGAGTTTCTATGTGTGTCTGTACTGTGTGTGTCTGTAAGTGGACCTGGAAGGGCTGAAAAGAAACTGCAAGGGGGTGAAGTCTGCCATCTCTGATTCTCACCTTAAAATATCTAAAGAATGATGAATGGTGTGATAGCGCCGATAACATGTTGGGCACTTTTGGATAATTAATAACTGTAATATTATCAGGAAATGTACGCCAAATGTTTAAGCTGCCTGAGCATTCAATGTGAAAGAAAATCTTGTTGCAAGCTGTTGACATAATCTTCTGTGAATTTGCCCCTCTACAACAAAAGGTGTGTTTGCATGGAAATTGTTTTCATGCTGCTTACTAGTAGTTTTGTTGAATGTGATTACCGTATTAAATCATAGACCGGTGAGCAAATATGGCAACACCCAATGCCCAATCTTAATAATAGCCAGTACTTATAGAGTATGCAGGTATGGGCTTTCCCTGTGTGAGGCAATGACATGATCCCCTTAATAAAGATTTGAATTATAAATTATTAAACCATGATAAGGTTAACTTACTATTGTATTAGCAAATTGGCAAGGTTGCTTGTGTATAATATCTTATGGCTAATATTATTTAGAGAAAAGCAATAAAAGTTAGACTAGACAGGTGAGGAAATTGTTAACTGAACAACGATTATGATTAATATAAACATGTGAGGAAACATAATAATAATTTAGCTTCGAAAAATTATCAGTCTTCCTGACGCCCCCCTCCCCACACTACACAGTTAAAAAACTCCATATCTCGTAACAGTTTCAACTCACCTGGTTATCTATCAACTTGCTGACATTTCCTGATCTTCAATGTTGACCAAATTTTCCCGCTAACACATCTTGTCCATAGCGCTGCCATCGGACTTAAAAACCATGTTATGTTGAACTTCTTCGAACAAGCCAGACCTTGCGAGATAGGTTTCGTAGTTGTAACGTGAAATTTGTAGCTAGTCCAGCAGAGATTTTACTGAATCAGCCACGTCAGAGAGGTCAGAATCCACGTCAATGGGTGTAGCCCGTGTTTAGTGAACCAGAGAAACCAGTGGACTGTTACTAATAAGGATAATAACTACTGTACGCAACTACTGTGTGCTTTTTAGCCTTTACTCGTTTCACTCGACTTTACTTCCGGTATCTCGCAAAGGGCTATGGGAAATGGGAAGCACTGTACTGTAAATCCTGATTTTTTTCGCGGGACTTTTTTGTTCGCGGTTTTTTGCATGTCAAATAATTCTCTGACTTTCTTTTTTTTCGCACCTGTCACCACCGTGGACACCTCCATTTTTTTTAGACCCTGGACTTTTGCTTACCGTGAACATAAAGTGAGTTACAGTATCAACTTTGGTGAAGTCAAGAAGCTACACAGCGAGAGCTACACTTAAAGGCATTAAATGCAATTTCAGGGCGGGAAAGCAAAACAACAATATTCTGGATTAGACAATCAGATATCGACAATTATTTTCTTAGCACATTTTCGTCATCATACTTGAAGCGTTTGAAATACTAGTAGCCCCAAAGCAATCTACGTGATGCGGCACCTTTAATTTTCTCTGGGTACCACCCATAAATTGCTAGAACCAGCCTACAATACAAAACAAGCAACTGTTTTCTGTCCGTCGACATCGCATTTTTGCCTCACAGATACTTGTATCAGTATGCTATGCGTTTACGGTTTATTCCACTTACTACATTAAAAGAATGACAAGTAAATAAATTGACTTTGAAAATACTTTTGTTGCGGCCCTGAAATTACATTAGATGCTTTTAATCAAAACTCCTTGGTGAAATGAAATCAATATATACATGTAAAATTACATTTTAGTGTCACATACTAGTAAGTTGTAGTAGATAACATTGGTACCTTGTAAATAGATTTATCAGAAAAGAAAAAATTAAAAACACAAAAGTCAGGGACTTCGATACATTTATTCAGATCTAGAATTCAGAATATTTTTTACTAGTACCAGTAGTACTAGACGTTATTTTTAGGTGCATGTTGTCTAGCACCCTCAACATACTAAAGTAGTCTGCGAAGGCCCGACTGGCAGTCACACCTAGCGGTTAACTTTATAATTACAAGCAACTCGAACTGAGTAAGAATATACACGTTATCGTAAAACTTAGTATTTTCTATGAAATAAATTAGAATAACTTAATAAAGAATATTTAAAAACGGCAAACATACTGTTGATACAATATATACATGAATGGAGCGGTATATATATTATTGTCATTATGTATATATAGACATGAAATTAAATACTAGTACATGTATTTCAATGATCTTATATTATACACTTTCTTGAGATATTAGTCCGAAGTTCAAAATGCATATGCAATAGATTTGATGCCTTTTCCACAAAACCTGTGGCAAGCGCTTTGAAGAATACAGTAAAATGCGCAATTATTACTGGGTTATATATTTTTCTATTTTTCTATAATTACTGAGTTTCTATTCTATACGTAACTTCTCTGAGTAGAAATTGTGCGGCTCTTGGAGGATGTCGTCGCCGGCGTCTGTGCACCGTGAGAGACGGTCCTGAGTCCGTGTCGGGCTCTGCTGTTGTTACGGTGTCTACGGTGATGTTGAACCGCCTGGGCCGGCCTCGTCTCCCCAGGGCCAGGTACAAGCGCTGTACGGTGGAATCTGAGTCCGGCAGGGTGTTTGTGGAGTAGGTGTTGTAGCCATTTTCCTCCAGAGTCTCTTGAAACACACATTCTGGTCCGGAAACTTCCTGTAGAAAACGTATTAAGAGTTAAACATGGTTTTATAGTGGCAATGTGGTAGCCTCTGCCAGGCTTCGGGAGGTGGCAAACTGTACTTTATAGCGGACCAACTCCCAGTGGCATATCTCTCTATTTGGGCAATTTCTACTCTTTCGAAGCCTGTTTAGGGGCTAGCAATGTGGTCTTGCGGTTAGGGTTAATTTAATTGTTGTCTCACTAGTCAGAATCCGAAGGTTTGAATCCCTGTCTTTGGGAAAGGCACTTAACACTCATTTCCGACCTCACTTGCCTAAATCAGTACCTAGCTTGTTTCTTGTCTTCATTTCTTGTTTAACAAGGTTTATGATGTTAAGATTTGAAAACATAGAACTCTTATTTTTGGGGGGACTCGTCTTGTTTCTTTCGCCCAATCTCATTAGATTTGGAGTCTGCGGAGGATGTCATCCGTAAAATTTACTTGTACATGTTGTGGCCTCATACGATTTAAAAACAGTGCAATACCACATATCGCGCGATTACTGAATGAGGACTAAGATTGCCACGTATATATTTTACTGTACAAATTCTCTTTCATCCAGCCTGTAACTTGTGTGTAAATCTGTTGTTTTAAATGAATCTTTTAACGTATTTTATATTAATACTAATGACGAATAATGATTTTAATGTGTGGTAACTTTTTATTAATCGATCAATTATGTAATTGTCAGAGTAATTCAGGTCCCAATTACATGGGACCTGCCATTCTCTACAACTGACAAATGCATGACGATTAAAACATTATCATATATAAACTTACGGAGCTGTAGAGCTGCCCGGTGTTGTTGTTGATACACAGGTGGAACCTCGTGTTCAGTCCCATGATCCTCACCTCCCCGCTGTACGGACGGTGGAAGGGCGACAGGGAGGCGTCCACTACCGGGAACAGCTCCATGATGGCTGGCATGGTAAAACGTGACATTTTACTCACTTTGAAAAAGGCAAAAAACACAGCACATGTTCGTCGACTTTACCCGCCCATCTTAAAGTGGCATTATGTAACATTTTCGCACGAAAAAATGAAATAATTGATTAAAAAAACATTCGTATGGTTGTAATTTATTTCCACATTCAACATAATTGTGCAATGATCTCATATATTTCTAGCATTTGTGATTGGCGCACTCATTTTGTGGAGCCACCACAATCTACCAGAATGTAAACAAACATGGCTGACAGCTGTGGTTCCAGCTTTCCAACACACTCGTAAAGCGTCATATTTTTTGGCACCTACACTTCCTGAATGGAACTTAATTTCATGCAATACAGTAGGGTTTATTCAACTTACTTTGTAAAGAAATGACCAAAAATGTTTCTCTTTGTTTCGGCCCCACAAAAAGCCCCTTTAAATCAGTCGCGAAGTTTTCGAGATCAGAGCTCTGCGCGTGCTTGCTGTTAACTACAGAAACTGACAAGAAAAGTGAAGAAAAAGAAGAAGAAAACATCATAAATATGCTGATGAAACGTTAACATGAGACAAGGATATTTACTTACAATCAGGATGGTTGTCCTCCCTCGTCCCTGCTACAGTCCCGTTGGCGTCTATCCGCAGGTGAAACCCGTTACCGCGACAGTACAGCTGCCGTATGCGGACCACGCCGCTGTCTGCTGCCGATACCCCTCTCGTAAAGCGCTCGGTGTCTCTACCGTAAGACGTAAGAACCGGCACTGCCACACACATCTTAAGAACCAAGACGCACGCCAGCGAAAGGACTTTAAGATTAAGAAATTCTTTCATGGCGAACATGACGATATTCTTCTAGCATCAAAATTTGTGAGAGAAAACATTTTTCACGAAGTTTTATAGCTACAAGTCGGGACACTCCTGTGTTTATACCAAGAAAGACAAAACTTCTCCGAAGAAAGGGCAAGAAAGTTCTTATTGTTTACGGCAGGAAAAGCTGGAAAGTACGTCACAGCGCTGAAGTTCATTCACCGGTGCAAAGAATTCCGCTTTTGAAATTGTTATCGGAAACATCACAAAGACCCAACAAGGCGTTGCGTAAATTGCATAACTTAAGCTCGAGCCACAAACACTGACTTGAATACCGCGCATAGTTTCCTTAATTGTTATAACTTCCAAAAACACCAATCAGTTAATGATGTTGCATTGGTTAATGATGATTTATATGTATTACATAAGATATATAGATCATTGTACTTCAAACCCAAACCAAATAAAACAAGCAGGTATATATTTCTTCGTTACAACGCTAGTTGGTAGCATCCGTAGCAGGCTTACTAGTAGAACTGGGGGTTTGGTGGTCTTCGGCTGTTTTCTGATTAGCCCAGTTCTTAAAACGGGGGTAATTTAACCAGACCGGCTATGTTGTCTGTATTCAATCAGAAAATAGCACATAAAAAGCTCCCAAAACCCTGAAGACCCCCCCAAACCCCCCCGTTTTTGGCATGCTATGGAGGCTAATAGTTGTGTAGTTGTTCATTAAGCCCCTTAAGTTGTTGTCAAAAACAGCGAACAGAGTACGTCAGAAGCTGCCAGGATCCATGCTCGGAAAGACGTCGCGCTTGGTGTGTCAACAAACTTTTTCTTTGTATTTTTCACCGCTGTGGAAACAGTCTTATGCATACTTACACCTTAGGTGGCCGCCCTGTATACTACTGTACATATTTTGGCACGAGAGATGTTATATTTTTAGCGTCCGACAATAGACAGGAACAAGGAGAGGGTAACAGTAGTACAGGTAGGTAGACTCTACCAGACTTCGAGACGACAGGAAAGAATAGAAATTGGCCAAATAGAGAGATAACATGCCGGGGGAGTGGTCCGCTAGAGAGTATGTACAGTTCGGGTGCGGCAAACCGTACTCTCTAGCGGACCAACTCCCCTGGCATGTTATTTCTTTTTGACCAATTTCTACTCTTTCCATCCGCCTACAAAGCCTGTTAGAGGCTACGGGTAGGGCCAAGGATAGCTCCTTGGTAGAACTACGTACCGTCTTGGAACGGTTAAACTTTATATCGATGCGCGTATGATACAGTTCTAAACTAAACCCTATATGGTCTGTGAGAACACGTTTTCATAATCTCCAAGCAGATCTTTGAGTTGGTGGCTGCAAAGACAGTACTAGTATCAAATTTGCCAGGCAATACGTCTGATAAGTTTCCCAGTTTTTTTTTTTAGATTCAGATAGAACAGACAAACTTTTATTCATTATGGAAGTAGACAGGACGTATATTATAAGCTCCATATAAATGTTCTTGGAGCTCTCTCCGCGCTCCGACCAATTTCAGGTCGCAGGGAGACCGCAGTGAGAGCGTCCTAGTGAAATGGGGGCCTTGCACGGTTGCACCCTTGATTTAACAATCTAAATATGATGCAGGATGTACGAGAATGACTTTGAAAGAGAGAAAACGTAAAAAAAAATTCGTTTTCTATTTCCGTAACTCGTTGAGTGCGCTATGAATTCGTTGATCGCCCAAAAACGTTACTGACATTTGAGTTTGTGGTCGCATAGAGAGCGCAGAGAGGTCGCCGTATATAGAGATTCCACCTGAGCACTTTCTTAGTGGAGTTCGGCGCTCTCTCCGCGCTCTGGGCAATTTCAGGTCGCAGAGAGAGCACAGAGAGGAAATTTGCCGCGGCGCCGCTCGTCGATTTTTGAGTGGCACATCTCGGGTGACAGGCCTGTCGATACACGTACACGGTCAAACAATTCTAATCTGTCCTACAACACGCGCCGCGCGTCAATCGTCGTGAGACAAATGATTTTCTTGCCCCGTGTAAACTGACCCAAGGTCAAGGACAAACGTAAAGGCGTTAAGACACACACATATACATGAATCATTCTGATTTACATAGCTACCACCGGAAAGTAAACTATAAACTTCAGGAACCAAACTCTCTGATCTTACTGTACACACGACAACAACATTCACGGGTGGGGTATCCGACTGTACATAAACAAATAACTAATGTTATTATTTTCTTTTGTGTATAAAATAGATGTTAGCAATTTGACACTAACAAACGGCATCCTAGACGAGGGTATTTTCAACACAGTGACGCTGTTTCCTACCGCCGGGAGTTAAAAATATCACGTGAATATACAAAACAGTCGGGCACTCAGGTTTCACATAGTGGGTGGCAGAGGTGTTCCTTCCGGAGCCTGCAAAAGGCTTGTGGGAGGAGGAAGATTGCTAGCCTCTTTCAGGCTTCGAGAGGCTGCTGGAAAGAGTGGAAATCGGCCTCTCACCGCGGACCCTCCCCTGGCATGTTGTCTCTCTATTTGGCCGATTTCCACTCTTTCCAGCCGCCTCCTGAAGCCTGATAGAGGCTAGAGGATTGCATCTGTGGCTGCGATCGTTGTTATCAGGAAATTAGCCTCTACCAGACTTCGGGGCGGCTTCGACAGATAACATGCCAGAGGAGTTGGTCCGCTAGAGCAAGGACATTCTACAAATAATTGGCTAGAGAGTACAGTTTGGCCAATTTTTACTCGCTCTTTCCAGCCGCATCCGGAAGCCTGGTGGAGGTCGAAATGTTTAGACGGAATACTTGTAGTACGAGTGCATACAGCAAGTACTGAAATTCCAGGCTATGTCGGAAGTAGGTCATTGAACTTCAGGAACATAAGGTCTCCTAGCCAGAAGTTATGTTTATTGTATTATATGCATATGACTTTCGTCGCCGCATCAATTTTTGTCTGCCCCCCCCCCCACCAAAAAGTTTTCAAACATATTCGTACAAAGCAGCTGCGAAGTGAGCAAATATCTTGCAAAAAAATGTTGAAAAACGATACTAATGTCGTAGAATCTTTAAATCAATTCCAAAGAAAAAGAAGAAAATGTGAAGAAATGAGAATAAAGAGTCTATTGTTCTCCATATTATTATTCTCCTCTGTGCGTTAAGTCATTTGTTCAACCTTCATGACCACGTAGATTTCATAATGAAGGCAACTTGTTTTGCCAAACTTTTTTTATCCGCACGCTCGCATCAGTTTTGGGGTTCCCAGAGGATGTCATCCGTATAATCACATCAACATGGCCTTATGAGAGGAGGAAGTTTGCTTCCTTCAATGTTATCAGGAAATGTCGAAATGTTTAGTCGCTATACATACTTCAAATACTAAAATTCCAGGCTAAGCCGGAAGTAGGTCATTGAACTTAAGGAGCTCTAGCGCAATCCTAACCTAAAGTTCAGATATGATATGAAGTATCATATCTGAACTTAATAAAGCTATGTTGATTTGAATATTTATAAGGATGACGTTCGCGCGCGCATAAATTTTGGTCCGATCCCCCCCCCCCAAAAAAGTTTACGATAATACCGTAAATCGTACAAAGCAGAAATGCAAAATTAGCAAACATATGCCGTAAATTAAAAAGATAGAAATGTTGGAAAAAGATACTCGTGATGTCGTAGAATGTCAAAATGAAAAGGAGAAAATGTGAAGAAATGAAAACAGTGTATTATTCCCTATAAAGTGCGTTTAGTCATTTGTTCAACCTTCATGACCATGTACATTTCATAATGAAGGCAACTTTTCTTGCCAAACTTTTATTCGCACGCTCGCATCAGTTTTGGGATTCCCAGAGGATGTCATCCAAGATGAAACATGGCCTGATGTGAGGAGGAAGTCTGGTTCGATCGTTAGGAAATGTCGAAATGTTCTGACCCAATACTGCAAGTATTTGACACTAACAATTGACATCCTCGACGAGTATATTTTCAATACACTGACGCTGAAATTCCAGGCTATGCTGGGAGTAGGTCATTGAACTTCAGAAGGACTCCTAACCTAAAATTCCTGTATGTTATATCTTAACTTAATAATTTTTTAAACACTATATATCTCGTAGGTCTATAATTAAACAATTAATTAAACTTTATGATGTGGGTAATATATTTAGTTTTATGCGGAAATGACTAAATCATTCAAATAATAACTTAAGAAAAAATTTTATGACATCAGACTAAAGTTAAAACATTGTCTATCCGCCCACATCCCTAAATCCCCTTAATAATACAGCAAATTTTAGATACCGTAAAAATTTCAACTTAAGATATAATTGGTCTTCACGAATAGTCCAATCACCAGTGTTGTATTTTGGTGTCGTATGCACTTAATTAAACTTTTAATTTAATCAGTTATATGTTTTAGCTAGCGGACGTTTCAGTGGCTGCAAGTCAGTATCAAATTGACCAGAAAGTATCCATTGGCCAGACAGTTACCCAGCCCTATAAATTGAAAATAGCTTAATAAATCGTAACGCTTTTGCCGCTAGACATCTGCTTGGTTGATACCATCTGAATGCGGTCGCGAGGTCACCAGCTGATTGTGCGGAAGTGGAAATGGGACTCTCTCAAGTTTAATCCACGAAGGGGGGAGTTATAGGGGCATTATAACTTTTAAAAGTAAACTTGTCAATCTTACAGGTCAGACTTCTCCAGGATGTAAAATAAATTGTGAATAATATCTAGGATACATTTTATATATGAATGCTAATTCAAGTGATAACCATTGTTCTTATATAAAACAATAGGCGTTTGGTCCCTCAGAGGACCCCCTATAATGAAGGCGAAATGGAGCATTCCATCTGATCATAATGACAACAATGGCGGCCTTGGGCAAGGTTCGGAGGAGCCCTGGAAGATTTCTTATCGAAATTATCGATTAATGTCAACAAACATTCGCCACTGAGACAGGTAAGACCCTTCATTCTCTCAAGGTTGTGATATGTTACAAACTGGTGCGAGAACGGCCTCGAAAATACGCCAGGAGAGACTTTTATCTTCGGCGGTGTTTGAGGTCAGATTTGCCGGCCGTGGTGCGTGGTCGCTCGCGCTCTAGTGTTGCTACATTTTCGACCTATTTATGAAACAACCCTCGGCAAATATGTACCCACGAACACCTTGTCCTGAAAATACATCAACGTATATGTGCAGAAATACTGTGATATTAGCTAAAGTGGAGATATTTCTGCCCGAAACCAACCGTATTATGTGCAGCTAGTTTCACAAATTTATTTGGTAACTGTCTATGTGTGTGGTCACATAATATGGTAGTTCATCAGTAGTTGTGTCAAAAAAAAGGAAAGAAAAAGGAGAGGGGGCTCAAAGTGGCACTAAAGAAATAATGCCATTTTAGTGTTTGAACTAAACAGAAACGTACTTTGTGCTTTACCGGGGTCACGAAACTATGTTTGATTCCATAGTTCAGTGCCCAGTAGTGTTTAAGCAATGACATAGTTGAGTTAGCAAGCAAGCCGGTACAAGGTTTGATTCCGAGAGGGGGCGTGGCATCCAAAATGATGTGCACTGAACTGATTTAGAATAAACAAGAAATTGAATTGAAATGATTGCATCAAGAATGTTTAATATGTTTTTCAATCTTGCATCACTCAGAATTGTGATGGTGAGATGTAAAAATCACAAACTTTCATTATCATTGTTTACTAGTAAATATATATATAGTTGAGGTAAGACCATTCAAGTTTCTCCCCCCCCCCCACAATGTATACACTCCCACTTTTATGAGGGTCTGCATGCCCTTTTTTGTAAGGCGTAATCAGGCCTTTCTAGTACTAAAAATTCTAGTCTTTATAATCCGTAAGCCGTCACCCAAAATCATGGTAATTTGTAATCAGCACATTAGCCGTAATGCCGGGCTTTGAGAATGTAACGTAAGTAATCGGCGGCGCAAATTTTGTTTAGCAAGGCAAACACATAGACTCACATGTCACATAAATTATCATAACATCATTTCCAATTTCTTCAATAATTTTATTAAAGAAAAGAATTAAATAGACAATAAGGCCACACCAATTTAATTTCTTGGTTAACGGATTTTTCTAGAAAAATAATGGAGCGGGCGGGCGAAAAAAAAATAAAAATAAAAACAGGCCTAGGCATCGTATTATGGCCCAAAATGGTACGATAGGAGCAATGAAGTCAACACGCCAGGCTGGTTCAAAATTTAAACAATGAATTTTGAACTTTTAATGATACCATTGCATTGAAAGATGGAATAACTGTAACAACTATGATGAAAAGGTCTGTTTTTAACTGTTCAGGGCAAAATATGAGCATTTTCCAGTTGATTCTGGATTTTTATTTTTATTTGCAAATCAGAAAAAAATGAAGCGGCGAATCCGTTAACCAAGAAATTAAATTGGTGTGGCCTAAGCTACATAAAAAACGTCACATTCAGTCTTGATAAACAAAAGATGTCTTTCCTATAACTGTAGGTACTACATATTACTGAAGCAAGAATAACTAACATAACTTATATAATTATTGATATATGTACAACAACAAAAAGGCAAAAATAAATAAATGATAACCATGCCTTCAACTTTCAAGTACCAGAGTTATCAGCCAAGTATTGAGGAGTTCAAGAATTCATTCTTTCCTAAAACTATCGCAGAGTGGAACTCACTGTCACCAAGTACAGTAGGGGCATTGTCATTACATAGCTTTAAACAATGTCTAGAGTTAGATGTTCAAGGGTTAGGTGTAACAAGTCGATCAGTGTAATATAGCCAGCTGATGTGCGCATGTGAAGCTGGTGTGTTATGCCAATGGCGGTTATACTGGCTATACAGATACAGATATAATTAATCCGAACATAATGTTCCCCACTTTTCCAAACATCATTTCCTTGTTCCCAGTTTTAACATCATGTGTAATGTTTTTTCCTCAATCCCTGACAGCGGGACCTGCGATGACTCTCGCCACCACGTCAGCGGCCACAGCCGTCACCATGGCGATGCCGACGCCCAGCAGTACGCAGGACGGCGGCGAGGAGCGGCGCATCAACTCCTACCTGTTCGACGACCCCAGGAAAAAGTCCCGCAACTACCTGGACACCCACAAGAACATCGAGAAGAAACGCAGAGACCGTATCAACTCTAGTCTCACGGCGCTCAAGTCCATAATTCCCGAGTGTAAGGCCTACGGTAAGAAAAAGCTAGACAAGGCGGAAATACTGGAAATGACGTTGTCCTACTTGGACAAAATACATAGTAGCGGTTTTACCTTAAAGAAGGAGGAGCAACAGACGCCAGGGAACTGGGCGAAACAGCTCATGCAATGGGTACACCAGGAGAAAAAGAACTTCCACACCGTAGATGAGTTTGTGAACGCGTTACTTACGCACTTGCAGACGTGCGTCGTCAGCGGGAGTTTCGCTCCCGTGGATCTCAAGGGTATGCTGCAGGGTACGTCTGGGCAGGATACGCCGCTGTCGCAGTCTGTCGTCACGTGCCAAGCTCAGCCGGCTGTCACCAGTAACGTGAACACGGCCGGTGTGGCGAGCACATCTAGCCAAAGTCAGGTCACCGCCATTTCTTCCCTGTCCCAGTCTCCAGCCTGCACGGTGACCAGTGCTACCTCAGGAAGCCAACAGAATGGACTGATGCGCGCGCGCCCCCCTCCCCCACCCAACATCACACCCGCCATTTTCCTCCAAGCGACCAGTTTCCAGGCCCGTCTGCGGGCTCAAGCCGCATCGCACGTCTCCTCGGCACCGACCATGCAGCAACAAGTGTTCCCCTCGGCCGCTATAATTCTACAGCCTCAGCAACAACAACAACAACAGGCTATGACCCCCCAACAGGTCATCAACGTGGCGCAGCCCATCGACCTCACCCAGCAGTGCTCCAAGCAGAGGGACGTCCTCGACCTTCGGATGACCTCCCAAGGTCGCGAGCAGCTCGTGGCGTCCAATCAGTGCATCCAAAGACTTCAGCAGCTCATCGACCAGCACAGCATGCAAGAACAGAGCCTCATGCAGGTGCAGCCTCCGAATGTGCAGATGCCAAATGCGGTGCCATATGTAGAGTCCACAACAAGCCAGCCTCCGGCTTACACACAGAACATGGGAGGAAATTTACAATCAAATGACCTTTCCTTCATAAACAGTTCTTCACAAGCCTACATTCTTGCCGAGCTCCCAGCGGGAGTGCTGTTGCAAGATAGAATGCTTGGCTCGGTAGGGGAGATGCTGTCTGATGGAACGGCCATGGATACTGTCCCAACTGTCCCTTCCAATGGTAAGAATTTCAAAGAAACATTTGTTCACTGCTAAGAAGGTATTGAGTAATCTTTTAGTAGGTATGTATTTGTTGGTATAAAGGCCATGTTAATTTGATTACACGGATGACATCTGTGCGCGTGTCAATTTTCATCCAGTTCAAAAAACATTTTTGACCATAAGTTGTAAATCATACAAAACAGCTGCGAAATGTGCAAGTATATGCCGTATATTGCAAAAGAAATATTAGAAAACAATAACTGAGTTCAAAATCAATTCCATATATATAGGAAAAGAAGAAAATGTGAAGAAATTGATATGATTCTACTAGTTGCCATAGCAAACTCTGTGCATGTGTTTAATCATTTTCCCAACCTTCATGACCACATAGATTTCATAATGATGACAACTTGTTTTTGCCAAACTTTTTACCTCCGGGGAAGGAGATATCCTTCCGCGAGGAGGTTTTACTATGGTTCGAAACATTTCTGTCAGCAGCTGGACGGATTTGTCTGTGGTTCGGTATACGTATTGCTATTGGGCTGCATATGATGCAGAACGTTTTTGTTTAATTGCATATGTGTTTATGGGCGTCGAAATAAAAGGTTTTTAAGTGCTCCGGACACCCCCGCCATGCTGAAAATGGTAATTACCATGTTGTTAAGGAATGGGGCGGTTGCAGTTTTTGGTCTTAGCATTCAAAAGGGGTCAAACAGAGGGGTGTCTGGTTCCGATAAAAATTTTGGGTGACGGCGCAGCAATGACGGCGCGGGATGACGGCGGGGGTAATGGCGCGGGTGACGGTGCAGGCTGTCAGACTGTGAGACACGTTAATCAACAGTCCATACCGAACCAACCGTCAGTAGCCATCAAACACATACAAACATATTACGCACATAACTTTCATACTACACACAAACAAATAACCTAAACCAATAGAACACAAAAAAACCCGGAGGTTTGAAATCTACGATTTCCCTTGTTTTTCATTTGCACACTTGAATCAGTATATAATCAAATAAACATTTAAAAGTCAAAATTTACATTGCATTTTATGCTTTTCTTAGTCAAGTAAGTATATAGTTCAAAGCAGTGCAACCTCAGTTAGTACATTCAAGATGTATGAAAATGGATTTCTGTTAGTGCTAAATCAAATGTGTTGTTGTTGTTGTTTTCCATAATAGATAGCGACGCTAGCTACCACAACCCAGAACAGCTCCAAGTGCCAGGCATAGGGGAGTCACCAGTCACAGAGTTCGTGGACCCCAGCACTCTCCAAGTGTCTGCTGTAGTAGACGACTCAGCTCTTATGGGTAACTTTGTTTTTATTTTTTCTTGATGACCCCTTTCTCATGGCTTTAAATGGTCTAGACCAGACTGTCAATCACAATTAACACTTCAACCAATGGGAGAACAACAATTAGCAGTTTGACCAATGAGAAAGTGCCTGTGTGTCAATCAAATACAAGGTGCCTCGGCATCTGTATTTTTATGTTAAACATAATATTAACTAATTGTTTTGCATGGTTTTGGCTATGAGATTGGTCTGTTGTTATAAGTTGGCTACCACAGAAAACTTCAAGGCATCCAATATGCAACTTCAGGATGGCAAACTAAACATATTTTGGATAAGGAAATCTGTCTGATATAGACATGATGAACTGCCATTTCGTAGCACAATGTTACTTGAAGCGTTTGAAATGACCTCAAAAAACTACCTGAGGAGTCCCTTTATTTTTGGGTACCACCCATAAATATCTAGAACCAGCGTACAATACAAAACAAGCCAACCATTCTCCATCAGCGACATCACATTTTTGCCTCACAGATATCGGTATACTACCAGATTGGATTTGCTCCACTTACTACTAAGTACATTGAAAGAATGATGAAGAAATTGCCACCCTGAAATTGCATTGGGTGACCTTAACACCAATGTCCTCCCGGGCACATGTTTCTTGTGCTAACTTACTGTAAATCATGTTTTTTGCGGTATATTCACAGTTGTCATGGTTACTTATTATCTGTACTGCAAACTTATCATTAGGCCACACCAATTTAATTTCTTGGCGGGCAAAAAAAAATAATAATAATAAAAACAGGCCTAGGCATCCTATTATGGCCCAAAATGGTACAATAGGAGCCATGAAGTCAACACACCAGGCTGGTTCAAAATTTAAACAATGAACTTTTAATGGTAGCACTGCATTGAAAGATGGAATAACTGTAACAACTAGGAAGAAAAGGACTGTTTTCAACTGTTCAGGGCAAAATATGAGCATTTTGCAGTTGATTCTGATTTCTGAAAATGAAGCGGGCGAATCCCTTAACCAAAATTTAATTGGTGTGGCCTTACTGTGAACAAATAATTTGCTTTCTTTTTGCTGCACCTGCCACCACTGCGAACATATAGTTTTGCAAACATGTCTATTTTTCTCAGACCACAAACTTTTGCTACCACAAGTATAAAGTGATTAACAGTAGATGATTGTGTAATGTGTTGTTGTGTTCCAGGGACCCCCGACCTCCCCTCCTGGAGTAACAGCCCAATCAGTGCCTTGGAACAGGCTCCAACATGACCAAAGGTTCAAGTACTGGGTTCCAAAGTCTCCATGGCTAATACTGCACAATCATCGCTACTGTAAAGATAGAAAGTTTAGTGCAATTCTCTTCTACAGGTTCAGTCTCTGGTATTGTAGATGAAGTTTTTTTTCATAAGGCCATGTTGATTTGATTGTATGGAAGACATCTTCATGTGCATGATTTTTCATCCATTTTTAAAAGGAAAAGTTTTCCATCGTACAATGCAGCTGCAAAATGAGTAAATATATGCCGTACATTGCCAAAAAAAACATTGGAAAACAATACTAATGTCGAAGAATGCCAAAATCGAACAAAAGAAGAAAATGTGAAGAAATGAAAATGAAGAGTGTAGTATTCGCCATACCATACTCTGTGTGGCATTTGTTCAACCTCCATGACTTAATAGATTTCATCATGAAGGCAACGTTTTTTATTTGCCAAACTTTTTGGGGGGCATACAAAACAACATTTGCATTAAAGCGGCCCAGCTTACAGCTTCTAAAATGAACAGCTAGTGTTGACGAAAACCTGAAATGTTGATGTGCAACCTGGCTTTTGGATAAAAAGTATTTCGAACCCTGTGCATTAATGGATCAAAGCTATTATAGTTGTACAATGATACCTGTGATAGACCTTGTTAACAATTGTGTCATTAATTTATTGCAAATATGCTTATAAGCCTAGGAAAAAAATGTTGTGTTTCTAGTAACTCAACCAACCCTAGCCTTTCTTTTTGGTTGGCCGACTATTTATAATATATAATGAGGTTCCATATGATTGGCGCCAACCAATAGAAGTACAAATGTATATCCAGTACTAGAAATTCTCCTGTACCTCTCTGCATACAGATTGGCATCACAAAAATGTCAAATAGATCCCAAATGTCCATCACAATTAGAAGTTTAACCAATGAGAGAAAGGCAATTAGCAGTTCGACCAATGAGAGAGTGGCTTCATGTCCATCAAATACTTGAATTTCCATGTTTCGACGGAGGTGGGCGGAGCTTCAGGATTGGTCTGTTAGGTAATTGCATCATATCAAGTTAGTTGTACCCGTACTAACCATAGATCCTGTACAAATTTATGTTGAAATTTTGACTGGAAACAACCCTTCTGTGAGATTAAATACGCAGTTGTACATGTGAGAGAGCCGTTAGCAGCCTTATTCGTGGTATCTACCTCAATTCTGTTCAAAATTAAGCAAGCCAAGTTGACTTTCCCTCCGAAATGTTGAAGAGGTGATGACTGAATTAGCTAATAGCTACACAATAATGTCTCCTTAAATTTATCCCATGTATCGCCAAGTAACAATGTAAGTAACAATGTGAAGTAAAACTAGGTCATACTCATTTAGTAATGATAAAGCAGAGAGATTGTCATATTTTTTACTGATGTCAGCAGCCCTTGTGTACATGTATGGTGTCCGTATTACAGGACTAATAATGTATGCCAAAACAATTTTGTTATACTAAGACGTTTAGATTCTTGCCAAATGATCAACTGTTGTTGGGACTATGTCCTAACACTTGACGCAAATGATTGTTTTTTCGAATTCAGAAAGATATTTACTGCTATAAGGCCACACTGATTTAATTTTATGGATGACATCCCCGCGAATTTGATTTTTGGCAGTGTTCTAAAAAAAAAATCACCTCTGAAGCTCTGTCCTGGGTACCATCCTCCGTAGTCCATGGTAGCTAGTGACAATAGGGAGCCGGTGGTAACTACGGAGGACGGCACCCAGGCTGCCGAAACTCCACGGAACTCAAGTACAGTGTCGACTCATAAATGCCACAAAAGTCCAGCATGTGTAGGCTTGTTGTAAAAGGCGCAAATTCACAATACCAGCTTTGTATTCCTGTGGTTTAGCAGCATTTTTTTGCTGGAATTTTTCTATTCGCCTCCACGCAATAGTTTGGGGGTCTTCAGAGGATGTCATCCATAAAATTAAGTCAGTGTGGCCTAACAAGTAATAGCAGTACAGCATAGATTAGAATGGGAAGTATACATAGAAATGATGTGGCCCTCTTCCCTTATATCCAAAATCCCACATCCTCACAGAACAAAAAGAGTCACGTCAAAGAACAAAGCCAAAAAAGTGAGATTTAAATTGTAAATACAGAGTAACAATGTCGTGCCATTGCTAGCTTGAGAACTGTCATGGATCATTGTAAAAAAAAATATGTATTGACATTTTGTATGAGAGAATTATGTGTTATGGTAACTATAATATGTATAATTTATGCAGTTACTTTTAATGCTGTCTATATGGTGCTTGTATAGGAGGTCATGTTATGTAATCGCAAGGAGCTTCAAACAATTGAGATAATTATGTACATTCTACAATGTGATAGCAAGGGAACATTGCTGTTTTAAATTATTTATACAAAGCATTCTTTTGTACATTGTGTAAGAATTGTAAGGAATGCAGAAACATTGTTTCAAAATTAAATTCATTTTGCTATTTTAATACTTGAGGTAAAACATGCATCTCTCCTATTATTATCCAGGTATTATATATGTGCCTGTTTATTATTTCTTGCATTTTTGTATGATAATAATTTTGGATGGTCAATATTCTGTACAAGACTATGACTTTATAGTTGTATACATAATGTGGCTTATTAACCTTTAGTGCAATTTTAGTTAGTTTGGTGCTCAGTAAGACCAAGATATGGATCAGGCACACTGATTTGATGTTATGGATGACATCTGTGCACGCATTGATTTTTGCCTGTTTCACCCCCCCACACCCCACCCCCAAAAAAGAAAAATCACCTCCTCCAAGGCTCTGTCCTGGGTACCATCCTCCGTAGTCCATGGTAGCTAGTGACAAGAAGGAGCCAAAAGTAACTACAGAGGACGGCACCCAGGCTGCCGAAGCTCCACGGAAATCAAGAACTCAGTACAGTGCCAATTCATAAATGCCACAAAAGGCCAGCATGTACTGGCTTGTCTTAAAAGTCGCTATGTACTACCGAAAATTTGCAATGCCAGATTTGTATTCCTGTAGTTTAGCAGCATTTTTTTTTGGCTGGAATTTTTTTATTTGTCTGTGCGCGCGCACTAGTTTGAGGTCTTCAGAGTACAGTATGTCATCCGTAAAACTAAGTCAGTGTGGCCTAATATTGCTACATGTTTGTTGTGGAATTCTACCATTACCGATATCTGTATCTGTATAGTCGGTAATCTTAGCCTCCTTCGCAGTCTTGTTGGGCGTCGGCGTTATTTTTTCTCTGAGCGACGGGAGTAATATGCCGCCGCGAGGGACAATTTGCTGCCGAGGGAGTTTTTGCCACGGAGAGGTTTC
>NW_017804009.1:386553-461634 GCF_001625305.1 Branchiostoma belcheri | reverse complement strand
GCGAAACCTCTCCGTGGCAAAAACTCCCTCGGCAGCAAATTGTCCCTCGCGGCGGCATATTACTCCCGTCGCTCAGAGAAAAAATAACGCCGACACCCAACAAGACTGCGAAGGAGGCTAGGTAGTCTAACCTATAGCATTTGCCTTGTTTATACCAGCTGTATCTCATGCACTGTGAAACTGTTTCACCAACAGCTTCTATGCAGTCTCTTATGAATGCTAAATGTTTGACCAAGAAAAAAAAGACGTAGAAGTACTGATGGTCCTTCATGCCAAAGTATGTCTTCTATACACTTGCTGCTGCTGTGAGAGGTCGAACTTGCCAAATGCTTGTAACTATAAGGCCACACCAATTTGATTTGTTGGTTCTCAGATTTTTTTGGGAAAAAATATGAAGCAACATGACAAAAAAATGAAGATTAAAACAGGCCTACGCATTGTATGCTAGCCCCAAAAGTAACAATAGTATCTATGAAGTTGACATACCAGGCTGGTTTATAATTATGACAATAAATATCAAACCAATGCATTGATAGATGCAAAAACTGTAACAACTATAGGAAGACAAGGAGCTTTCTTCAACTGTTTGGCTCAAAATATGAGCATTTTGAGTTGATTCTGAATTTTTTTTTTTTTTTTTGCAAATCAGGAAAAAATGAAGCGGGCAAATCCATGAACCAATTGATTAAATTGGTGTGGCCTTATGAAATGTGCTGCCATGTTAATATTGTGACTTTCTCTTCTTTGACCTCTATTTGCTTGCAAAGGACAAATTTCTTCTTCTTTCTCACCGAGCTAAAATATAGGGCTGATTTCTTGCTTTTGCATGCAGATAGAGGTCAAAGGTTGTGGTATATGAGGAGCCGCAGATCAAATTGAAAGTAGCTTGCTTAATTTAGACTAAGCAGGAAAACTAACTCAGGATAAGGCATGATACCAGACCAATGGCTCATATGGTTGCTATGTCAGTCATGCTATAGTGAACAGGGGTTCCAGAGTATTTACGGAATACAGTGCAATTTTTCGGAATACAGCGCAATTTTACGGAATACAGCTCAATTTTACGGAATACAGCGCAATTTTATGGAATACAGCAGTGCAATTTTACAGAATACAGTGCAATTTTACGGAATACGGTGCAATTTTACGGAATACAGTGCAATTTTATGGAATACAGTGCACTCGTATTAGTATACAGTGTAATTTTACTAGTAAAATTGCACTGTATACTAGTAAAATTGACTGTATACTAATATGATTGTACTGTATCCCGTAAAATTGCACTGCATACTATTCCATTGTACTGTATTCCATAAAATTGCACTGTATTCCATAAAATTGGACTGTATTCTGTAAAATTGCACTGTATACCTAGACAGTCTAGTAAAATTGCACTGTATTCTGTAAAATTGCACTGTATATTCTGGCACCCCTGGTGAAATTAAACAATTGCCAATGGAGTATATCCAATATTGTAGGGAATTGTAAATTGTTTGCCATGTTCCTGTGATTGTGTCAATAAATGTAAAAAATCAAAGAAACAAGGTTCTATAAGGCCACACCAATTTAATTTCTTGGTTAACGGATTCGCCGCTTCATTTTTTTCTGATTTGCAAATAAAAATAAAAATCCAGAATCAACTGCAAAATGCTCATATTGTGCCCTGAACAGTTGAAAACAGTCCTTTTCATCCTAGTTGTTACAGTTATTCCATCTTTCTATGCAATGGTATCATTAAAAGTTCAAAATTCATCGTTTAAATTTTGTACCAGCCTGGTGTGTTGACTTCATGGCTCCTATCGTACCATTTTGGGCAATAATAGGATGCCTAGGCCTGTTTTTATTTTTTTTTCGCCCGCCCGCTCCATTATTTTTCTAGAAAAATCCGTTAACCAAGAAATTAAATTGGTGTGGCCTAACCTTGTCAAGAAGATGGCAAAAAAAAGTTTAGCGCCCAAACCAGATTTAAACTCCTTTTATTATTTAGTGATTGCTACTAGTACTCTGCAGATGTCCAAAGTTGTACAGCATAAGGAATATGATATATATGTGAAGTTATATTTGCTTATAATATTTTAGAATATGTATGGCCAATAATAACACAAGTCATATGACTGATGATGACAAGTGTTGATTTTCCAAACATGGACAAAGCATTTACAAGTGCATGTACTTAATTTAATTTGCCTGTATTGTTATCTATTATTAATTATTGTTATTTTTTAAAAAATGACAAAAAATATTGTCCTATGTGGCAAAGCCATTTGTATGATTTGTATCATTTTCGTATGATTGTCTCTTAACAGATATGTGTAGTACTACTTAGGTTGCTACATTGTATTTTTACCAAGGCCTTACCAATGCAACTTCTAGTCCCTAGTTAATGGCAATGTTTGCAAGTGTATGATATACACTCAATACAAATACATTATGTTCATTGAAGAGGAATATCATGAAAGCATCTGTATTTTTATTAGTTGCTAAGGCCACACCAATTTGATTCTTGGATTTCTTCAGAAAAAATATGAAGCGATAAGACGAAAAAAATATTAAAACAGACCTAGGCATCCTATGATAGCCCCAAATGCTATGATAGGAGCCATGAAGTTAACATACCAGGCTTGTTTGTAATTCAAACAATGAATTTCAAACTTTTAATCAAACAACTACATTGATAGATGGAAAAACTGTAACAACTCTGAAGAGAAGGGACTTCCTTTAACTGTAGGGGCCAAAATATTAGCCTTTTCGAGTTGATTCAGATTCAGAGACTGAAATGTTTTGTTTATTTGTGCAAATCAGAAAAAAAAATGGAGTGAATCCGTAAACCAACAGATTAAATTGGTGTGGCCTAAGTTCTATTTGGAATTTTGGGAACTTTAAAACCATTCTTCACTGGAAAACAATCTGACAAACCAAACTCAGATCTGTTGAAATGTACTTTACTTGTCAATGAGTTACTTTAAACAATTTCAATCTGTATAATTGTTTGGGTGGGAAAGTGCAAGAGGTCAAACCAGTTGTATTTCAACATACCCCCCCCCCCATGCACACACATTGAAGAAAATATGCCAATAAAAGTGCATTTGTGTCAGCCTTTCCTTTCTTGGTCTTCATTTTTATAAAGGTAATTACATTGTTTTTTTTAATGGTGATTAGGCCACACCAATTTAATTTCTTGGTTAACGGATTTTTTGTAGATAAATAATGGAACGGGCGGGCGAAAAAAATATAAAAACAGGCCTAGGCATCCTATTATGGCCCAAAATGGTACGATAGGAGCCATGAAGTCAACACAACTGTCTGGTTCAAAATTTAAACAATGAATTTTGGACTTTTAATGATACCATTGCATTGAAAGATGGAATAACTGTAACAACTAGGAAGAAATATGATCATTTTGCAGTTGATTCTGAATTTTTATTTTTTGCAAATCATAAAAACATGAAGCGGGCGAATCCATTAACCAAGAAATTAAATTGGTGTGGCCTTAATACATGATATATTGCTGCAAAAAGGACTCCAAACCAGTTGTATTTCAACATAGCCCCCAAAGGCATACGTTGAAGAAAAAATGCCAATAAAAGTGAATTTGTGTCAGCCTTTCCTTCCTTTGTCCTCATTTTTATGAAGGTAACGTTCCTTTTTACGGAGATAAGAACATGATATATTGCTGTGAATAGTTCAACGTTGTATTTTCCATAGGGCCACAGCAAGTAAATTTTATGGATGACTTCCGCGGCAGGTTCCAAATCTAATGCAAGCGGGTGAAAAAACAAGGCGGGCCGAAAAAAACAAGGTTCCTACATTTTAAAATTTTGACTCAATCATTGTACAAATGGTTTTGATTCAATGGGAACATCACATATACACAGCCAGCATCACATATCACTGCATCAAAGTAAGAAACAAAACATTAAATCAGAGCCTTTTCTTGGCTCCTCTCTTCATAGTTATCTGCCATCCACCTTCCGGCATGGCAACAGACATCTTTGCCCATTTTCGGCATGGTGACCACTGTCAGAGGGCAACAAAATTTCTTGTTTTTTTCCAAAATCAGGCGAAAATATATGCGTGCGCTGCCATCCATAAAAATTACTTGCTGTGGCCTAGATATGTTATAACAGCCACCACCTTTCCTTTGCACATTGTCAAGCTTAGAACCATCCAGGTATTGTAAAGGAAACGGGAAGTCTGTCAACTTGTTGAACAATGTCCCTGCAGTGTGTAGAAGGGCATGAAGGGTGGGCTTATCTTATCTATTAGGTTTTGTGCCTTGAGGATGTCCGGTTTTATTCATCTTAAGGCCATGTTGATTTGATTATATGGATGACATCCTGTGGGGACCTCAAAACTGATACGGGCGTGCGAATAAAATAATTGGCAAAACAAGGGGTTATGAAGGTAACTATACTAATATGGCATGGCGAATGATAGATCTAGACTCTTCTATTTTCATTTCTTCACAATATCGTCTTTTCCTAAATAGGTTTGTATTTTGGCATTAGCATTGACATTAGCATTGTTTTCCAATACAGGTATTTGTTTTGCTATTTATGAATTTTATCTGCTCATTTTACAGTTGAAACGTGCGCGCATGGATGTTATAATCAAGTCAACATGTTCTACAATTTTTGGACCAGCTACAACTAGGGATTTCCTGAGACTACCCCTCATGCCTTCTCGGAACTTGAGCCCTTGCCATGGTATTATAATTTCGTGACGTCACTTCCTGTTATTGTGCCCGTCCCTGCATGACGTCACCAGGTGTCAGGACCTTCCCCTGTCTGTCAGAGCTGGGCGCAGGCGCACTCGGCGGAAAGCTTACTCAAAAAGAAAGCACAGAAGGGCAAAGTCATCACTTGAACTTCCTCCGCAGTTCGAACAAGAACGCCGTGACTGAGACTGGCCACCATGACTCATGTACAAGGTGAGTTGATCGAGTTATCTGCTAGCCACTGCCTACAATTGTGCTAATCAGTGTTTGTGTTTGGTGTTTATCTTTTGATAACTTATCGTCGGGTAAACTCCATACGTGCGAAAATCCACGCGTCGTATCACTATTACAGTCTCCACCAGACTTCTTTTGCAGGCTGAATAAATCGTAGAAATCGACCCAAAATGGTATTAATTGGCAAGAGAAGGTGGCCGGCCATCGACGATCAAATTCGCCAATTAATACCCTTTTTAGGCCGATTTCTAGGATTTATTCAGCCTGCAAAAGAAGTCTGGTGGAGACTATCACTATCAGGCCATATAACTTTCCAATAAGAATGCTGAGCTTGTTGTATTAGTTAAACTAAGTTCTGTATAATGTCCGGAAAGAAATTACACTGAGAGGACTTTAATATTAACTGCAACTACACAGTCATTCAACACTAGCCTCTACTAAGGCTTCGGGAGGCGGCTGGAAAGAGTAGAAATTGGCCAAAAGATAGATAACATGCCGGGCGCGGACCAACTTCCTTGTCTAGACTAGAGAGTGCGGCGAACTGTACCCTCCAGCGGACCAATTCCCCTGACATTTTATCTCTTTATTTGGCCAATTTCTACTCTTTCCAACCGCCTCCCGAAGCCTGGTAGAGGCTAATTCAACACATGCATTCTTAAGCTTGTTTTCGACACTGTGAGAAGCTAAATCAAATGTAAAAGACCCCCCCGTTGCCCTTTTGGCTTGAGAGTTTGCAAGACTGTGGTTCTTTTATTGTTGAGACGACGCGCGCGAAATCTTGCAGACATGGCGTATTGTTTCCTATTCAGTTTGATTTTCAACCTCCTTGGCTTCTTTGAATGGTTGTCAACCATTCAAAGAAGCCAAGGAGGTTGAAAACTTGGAGGAAGGCAGGCTGAATACTGAGTACTTCCAAGTAAGGAACTTGAAACAGAAAGCTCCTTGGTACTTCCTTGTCTTCGAAGTTTGTCGCGTTAGCCTCCTTCGCAGACTTGTGGGGTGGCGGCATTAATTTTTCTGGGGGGAGCGACGCGAGTTATGCCAGTTAGGCGGTGAAAACTTCTCTCTTTTGGCAAACTTCTAGCCTCTACCAGGCTTCGGGATGCGGCTGGAAAGAGTAGAAATCGGTCAAATAAAGAGATAACACGCCAGGAGAGTTGGTCCGCTAGAGAGTACGTTTTGGGATCAGCGGCAAACTGTTCTCTCCAGCAGACCTTCTCTCTTGGCATGCTATCTCTCTAGTTCAGTAGTTGGGCGATTCCTACTCTTTCCAACCGCCTCCCGAAGCCTGGTAGAGGCTAGCAAACTCGCGTCTCTCCCCGAAGAAAAATCAAACGCCGCCACCCCACAAGTCTGCGAAGGAGGCTACTGTCGCGTGATGTCTTCAGCCGAAAGTTGCCTGAGTCAGCATGACCTTTCAAGGGGAAGTTCACTGGAGTTCAAAATTTTGTCGGCCGGCCCTCGAACAGGGTTTTGCAACAAACCTGTTATTATGGATTCTTTATTGACTAGAAAAAGGGTGCCCAATCCAAGTTCAAGGTGACTAAACAACAACAACATCCTCTGGGTGAGGAAATCTGTCTGATATCGACATTTACTGTCATTTTTAGCATGTTTTTGCCATCGTTTCATACTTGAAGCGTTTGAAATGGCCCCCTGGCCCCAAAAAGCTATGTGAGAAGTCCCTTTATTTTTGAGTACCACCCATAAATAGCTAGAACCAGCCTACGATAAAAAATAGTCAAAAGTTTTGCGTCAGCAACTTCGCATGTTTGCCTCACAGATATGAGTATGCTATGGGATAGGATTGATTCAATTTATTAGATTCAAAAAATAACCAGGAGATTGACTTGTAGAATCCAGTTTTACTGCCCTGAAACCGCTCTGGGTGCCTTTAAAGATTGGCCCGGATAAAACTTTGCTTACTAAGAAACCACTGCAAAACAAGGAAGTTCCCGGTTGGCACGCCTTCAAGCTTCAAGATCCCACGATGCAAAATCTGGTTTCAATCACAGTCAGAAGTGGCATGCACTTCTGGAAGGATTGTTGGCATCACGATAACACGTTTCCCGCCGGGATCACAGCCTCTAACAGGTTTCGGGAAGTGGCTGAAAAGAGGAGAAACTGGCCAAGTAGACAAGAGGATTTGGCCCGCGCTAAGAATGGTCTAGTTTGCCTCTCCCAAATTGTTTGTAATTGTTCGAAAGCTTTACACTTGTAAGCGTCAAAAAACGCTGTTTTTCATGACTAGATCACGACATTCTAGCTTTTGTTTAAAAAATGCATAACTCAATGAATCTATTGGAAAAATATTGGTTTATATGCGGATTTATAATGTCTTGGGAGCGGCAAACTGTTCTCTCTCAGAGCTACCCTTACATACCATCTGTCTATTTGGCCACTTTTTACTCTAACTGTTGCTAACTGCTTCCTAACCCCTACGTGTCAAACTTTCTGTCGACGTCATAGGATATAGAGATTTTCTTCTAACACAGCCATTAGTGTTTCTCACCTGCTTAACGTTTCTATGTCTTTTCGACACCCTCCTCAGAGCTTCTGACTAGAGTACTGCTTCTCGCCCAATACGGTAGCCAATATAGGTGGCGCACTTTTGTGGCGTGAACACAATCCCAAACGTGGCTAAGTTTGTATCCTCCCTCGCCCCGATTCATCACTGGGGTTGATTTTCTTACCCAGACCAGTCCAGCGTCTGGATAAGAATGATGCAGTGGATTCTTCTGTTAGCTGCCTATGTGTTTAACAGGCATCGAACCATTAAGCATGAGAAAAACACTAATGGTTGTGTTAGAAGAAAATCTCTATTATATCTTATCAACCGGCGGATGAAATTATTTTTTTTCTTTTCCAACCTTTATTACAAAAACTTGCGACACCAACGCATACAAACGCATGGTCAACAGACATACTAATTTTCACCTGAGTAAAGTGAAGAAATTCGTAAAAAGTGCCTTTCCCAAGGGCACAAGATTCGAACTCGGGACCGCTTGGTTCCGAGCCAAACGCTCTGTTATCCTCTATGTCTAGGTACCTGACAGGCATTGAAGCGTAAGCAGGTGAGAAACATTACCTGTTGTGTAAGAAGAAAATCTCTATAACCTACCAACCTGATGAAATTTTTTTCGTTTCTCTGCCATGTTTCCAGGTCTAACCGTTGTATCGGCCGTGCTGCTGTTGAGTAGCGGCGTCACGACGTTTGATCTCGACGTGGGGGGTCTGTGTGACGTGGAGACCGAGTCCTGTGCGTGTGGGTCCACCGGTCTCAGCTTCGTCATCTCATACAAGGCGTGAGTCACTTCTGTATGGTTTGGTTGATTGATTGTTTGATTGATTGACCGATTGATTGATTGATTGATTGATTGTGAAACAAGTTTGAAGAGTAATATAATACCACAACACAAGAAATTGGACTTACCCAAATTTTTGACTGTACAACTCCAGTCTTTTTCAAGGAATGAGCAATCCACCGCTTCCGTGACGTCACGCAGATAACACACGTGACTCCGTGAGCAGTGGATCATAGGTTGCGGAAAGTCTGTGGCGCCCCCCGTCTCTGTTGAGAGATAGTTGTAATACGCTGATTTTATCTATTTGCACATACGTAATAAAAGCAAAGTTTCCAAAACAAAATACAACGGAAAAGAAGTAAACATGCGTTTTACTGGGGAAGTCTCATGAAGATCCTTTAAAATCCCAAGAACAATAGGCAAGTCCACGGAGGTCCAATTAATCCACATTTTCAGTGTTTTCAGACCCTTTTTAGCTGGTATTACTAGTGTACTAAATAAACATAATGCCCTGAAATTACATTTGACGTCTTCAATGGTACTGTATCTGTAGGCTTTGAACAAATACCGATGCGCGTATTCAATATCTACCCGCAGGTGTGCAGCTTTCTACCGCTGGAAGCCGTACTGCCGGCCGTGCGGTGACGTGGATCACGGTGAGATCTGTCCGCAGTACCGGTACTGTGCCGAATGTCGTGACGTCAGGTACGGGGAGTCTGACGGCTGCGCCAGGTGTCCGTACAACAAGTACGGCAAGTTCTGCACACTAGGTCAGTACAGATGTACAACAAGTACGGCAAGTTCTGTACCTTAGGTCAGTACACATGTACAACAAGTACGGCAAGTTCTGTACCTTAGGTCAGTACACATGTACAACAAGTACGGCAAGTTCTGTACCTTAGGTCAGTACACATGTACAACAAGTACGGCAAGTTCTGCACACTAGGTCAGTACAGATGTACAACAAGTACGGCATGTTCTGGACCTTAGGTCAGTACACATGTACAACGAGTACGGCAAGTTCTGCACACTAGGTCAGTACACATGTACAACAAGTACGGCAAGTTCTGCACACTAGGTCAGTACACATGTACAACAAGTACGGCATGTTCTGCACACTAGGTCAGTACACATGTACAACAAGTACGGCAAGTTCTGCACACTAGGTCAGTACACATGTACAACAAGTACGGCAAGTTCTGCACCTTAGGTCAGTACACATGTACAACAGGTACGGCAAGTTCTGCACAGTAGGTCAGTATAAGTCTTTATATTAAAGCATCGTATTTCGTTATGTGTAAGTAGTAGCGTTGAAATAAGTCTTAGATACTTGAGTGCGCTAGTACTTTGTGTTGTACTATGTTATACTGTGCGAACAATAGAAAATGCAAATGTACGTGGGCATCGAAATGAGAGATCAGGGCACTACTTCTTGCACTGCAAACTTTATTATACTGAAAGGACTCAAATGTCGTTATTCATATCCTGCTTAAAAATGTACATCTGGAAAACATACTACTCCAGTTTTGACCCACTGCGATATCATTTCAGTTAGGTCACTGAACTCAAATGACACTACATTATGCACTTTACTTCTTACTGGTAGCCCCTCCCTCCCATACTCTACTAATTACCCCATCTTCGATATTGTGTTCAACTTCATTTCATTCTCTGGATGATTTTTTTGATCACATTAATGTTACGAGTTCTTTTGTACGCCAGCCGTTTTCATTTTGTGTCCATTGTACGTTTTGTATTTGTTATCCCAACTTTGTGATCGTGTTCTTGATGTTTTATGAGCTATCATGTATGATTTCTACTACCTTTACCCTTCAGATTGTAACTGCCGGAACGGAGGAGTTTGTAAGCCGGACGGAAGCTGCGAATGTTCCGCGGCGTTTCACGGTCGATACTGCCAGCACGAAGTCGGTTAGTTCTCTCTCAAAACTTGTCAGTACAATAATGCACACATGTAATTTTTTTTGTACCTAGTCCATGTTTATTGGATTATATGGATGACATCCTCTGGGAACTGATGCCCTAAAACTGATGCGAGAATGCGAATAAAGAAGTTTAGCAAAAAAGTTGCCTTCATTATGAAATCTACGTGGTCATGAAGGTTGGATAAAGACTAAACAGAGTATGGTATGGTGAATAATAGACTTTTCATTTTCATTTCTTTACATTTTCTTCTTGTCTTTGAAATTGGCATTACTATCATGTTCCAATATTTTTGTTGACATTTACTGCATACATTCGCTCATTTTGCTGCTGCTTTGTACGATTTACGGTTTGTACAGTTTGGTCGAAAACTTTTCATGTCATCCTCATAATCAAATCAACATGGCCTCAATTCCACTTTACCTTTGGAAACCTGAACGACACAGCAAAAGCGTGTGCGTGTGTGCAGTTACAATCACCGTTCATATGTACTATTAAGGCCATGTTGATTTGATTATATAGATGACATCCGCACGCACATGAATTTCTGGCCGTTTCCAAAAAAATGGTCAACCATGCTGTAAATCGTACAAAACAGTTGAAAAATATATACCGTTGCAAAAAAAATATTTAAAAACGATACCAATGTCACGTCGTAGAATACCAAAATCAAACTAAAAAGACAAGAATGTGAAGAAATGATTTTGAAGAGTAAATAATTCACTATACCGTACTCTGTGTCATTTGTTCAACCTTCATGACCACGTAGATTTCAGAATGAAAGCAACTTTTTTTGGCAAAACTTTCATTCGCACGCTCTTATCAGTTTTGGGGTTCCCAGAGGATGTCATATCAAATCAACATGGCCTAAAAGAAGAAAAAATGATTAAAAAAAACTTTTATACGTCTTCCAGCGCCACAAGTTGTCTGTCGTGATCGGGGGACTCCATCAAACGGTCAGTTGAGGTCACGGCCCTCGGACAGCTACACGGAGGGGTCAACTGTCCGGTTTGAGTGTAATGACGGTTACGTCCTGCGCGGCTCCAGCACGTCCCGGTGTGAAGCGTCCGGGAGTTGGAGCCACCCTCTCCCGGCATGTGGTAAGATACAGGGAGATGATGTTGTTTTACTCGTAACTGATAAGCTTCGAAAGAATCAGAAAGTCTGTTATTCCGAACTTACAAAATCTACGGTAGCATGACTCCTTTGCAGGATGAATAAATAGTAGAAATCGGCCGAAAAAGGACTGTGCCTGGCCAAAGGAAGTTAGAAGGTCCAATTTACCTGCACGGAAAATGAAAATTGGACCCTCTATGGCCGGATAACTTCCTTTGGCCAGCTACAGTCCTTTTCCGGCCGATTTCTGTTGATTTAGCTTGCAATGGGGTCTGGTGGAGACTAGGTTTGAACTGCCCATTCTCATACTCTCACCGCGCAAGGCAATGTTTCTGTCTAAGACTTATTGGAGACGCCAGATTGCCCGGTGCAAAAGTTACTGCTTCTGAAATAAACTATTTCCCTCCTAGACCAGCATCTGAGCAATACCTTTAGTGCTTACACATTGGCCTGACTTACGGCCTGTTGACAGCAACCTGAAACATTGATGGGCAACTTAGCTTTTGGTTTAGGTTGCTCAGCGGGCAATCTGAGAAAAAGTATTTCGAACCATGGTTTACGATGAAAGTTAACATGCGTTTCTTTTCACTTTTTCGCGTTTTTACGGTGACAATATCGAGGTAGTTTCTTAGACAAAAGGTCGGGTTTGTGGACGTAACGTTCTATCTTTCCTATTGATTTGTTCTACAGTGAAGGTTTGTCAGGACCCGGGCGCGCCTGCCAACGGTGCAGTGGTCCGAACCGGGTATCGACAACAACAACAACGACAACAACCGCCCGCCTCGCAACACAACATCGGCAGTCAGCTCACATTTAGGTGCAATGACGGGTACCGTCTGGTAGGGGGCGCTCAGATCATCTGTCTGTACGATGGGCAGTGGAACGACGTCCTCCCAACTTGTGGTAAGTTTCGGCTGAGAATTCGTATTAACAAAATGCTTAATAATGCCATTATTACAACTCTTTGTGTAGCTTTCTGTATACCTGTATCTGTGTAGGCAGCATAACCGCCCCATGGCGTAACACACCAACTTCGCAGGCACGCGGCGCGGCGGCAGATGGCTACATTACGCCGAAAGACCTGTTACACCTAACCTTTGAACATCTAACTCTAAATATTGTTTAAAGCTATCTAGCAACGATGCCTCTACTGTACTTGGTAGCAATGAATTACCTCTACGATAGTTGTTGGAAAAATGAGTTTTTGAACACTTCGAATATTGGTTGAAAACTTTGGTACTTGAAGGCGTGTCTATATCTTGTTCTTCTGAGCTCGTACTAGTACTAGTAGTTGGTACGTCCACCAGTTTATAAGTCATTTTGTACATCATGCATAGTCTGGACATTTTTCGCCTGTCTTATTATTTTTCGTACTTTGCTTCACTCGTTTTGTAAGGTTAAGTACTTAATCTAAGTAATATGCAACGTCATAGTTAACATGTAATAAGTATGCATTTATAAAAGAATTAAATACGTCTTTAATGCCTCTGATACTACTAATAATAAAGTCATTCTACATGGTCTTTCTCACAATCTTGTCAAATGTTTAAATCAAATTTTGTTTCTCCACATATATAGTACGCGTTTGTTCTTTGCCGGCCATACCACAAAACTCTGTCATTCGAGCACCCCGGGGACGAGACCAGGTAGACGAGGGCGAGGACGTGACGTATGCATGCAACCCTGGGTACGAGCTGACATCCGGGTCTCTGACAAGAAGATGTCAGAGTGACGGAGGATGGAGCCTAGAGGCCCCAGTTTGCAGTATGTCTGTAATTTCTTATTACCCTCCATGAAAATGGGGGTATTGTTTTTACTCCGTTTCATGTTTGGTCTGATATCTGAAGATCGGTGAGAAGGAACTGTACGATATTTGGCAGATTGATGGATGGGGCCTTGGAGATTGTGTAGGTTGACTTTGAGCCCCTGGTGATTGACCTTGGTACTGCAGTTTAATTTTTTTATTCTGTTGTTTGCGCGTTATGGACTGTTTGTGCGATATTAAGGTAGCATGTAGTTGTTATTACCATGGTTTAGTGGTTTAAATTTGGGCTTCCTAGCTGTTTGCGTTTGATATTTACAATATGTTTAAAGTTGGTCTTTTTGTGTTGAATGTTTGGAAAATCTGGTGGGTCGTTTGGTATAATATTTGGTATGTGGGTAGTTGTTGAGTCTCTTTGCGTCTTAGAGTGCATTAGCAGGTTGTCGTATATTTTTATTGCTTAATTTAAAAGGATTTTCATTTTTTCACCCCTACTTCATAATAGGATGGTCTGTTTGACCCAAAAGTTGGGACAGATCTAGAGTGTTTTTGTTTATATACCTCCAGCTGGCAGGTCAGGCTGAGACAGCCCAATCTATTTTTACCCCTAGACAGAGTCTGCAGGAAATATAGTCCGGTTGAATGGGGTGCTTGAGAGGTCATTGACCTCACCTCCTCACTATGGTTGGTTGGTTGGTTGTATTATAGGGTTGTCTGTTAGTGCTGTTAATGATAGTTTATTGATCCAAAGTAGCGTCTGTGATGTACATGTTTAGTCAGTTGTTCAAATTTGTGTCTGCAGATGGTGAGTAATTTGAAGGTGAAATTTTGTGTATCATTGAAATTCCTTTCTCATGGCTAGAGTGTGCTCTCTAGTGAGGCTGTTGATGTCAGGACTGAGGTAATAAATCTTGTTTGTCTAGTCTGCAGGTCATTTGCCTGTCTGGTCATTGACCTACATGTACAGGCAAATGACCTGCTGGCCATCAAAGTAAACAAACCATGGTAACAAGACACTAAACGCCTGCACATGACAGCTTGATAAATATAGGCAACCCCTTCCAATACAAAGTGCCACCACAAATCATTCTGCTGATAAAAACAAAGTTTGACTCATAATTAAATATCTCTATTGAAATACACCAAAAGATTACAAAATAACAAGCTATTTCATAGAGGGATGATGTCTACGACTTCTCCTTGTTTTATCTGAGAAACATGTAACAATCTATCCAGGTTTGCTTCACTTTAATAGATAAATCATATGAACATACATTCACGTGAAAGACTATCATGGAAGTTCATCTGTGTTGGTAGTAATCATAGTTAGATGCTAAACTTTATTTTAAATAAAAGGATTCACAATGATCAAATTTTCAACCACCACTGTCACCTTCATCAGGATAATTAATGACCAACCACTTCACAACGTGATCTCGCGAGAGTCACGGTTACAGACACGTGACCTTATTCACACGACGTTTCGAGTACGTGGTGTCAGCAATTGGTTAAACATGCCAGGGAGTTTATATCGTCCACCGTCTCTCTTTGAAGTGAACGTTGGATTGCCCTGATATATTTGGCCTCCTTTAAAACGTAGTCCTGTTCAGTTTCCAGTTTTCTGACATTCTAACTCATGTGAAAGACGTTCAGCACCAAGGACGCTGCACACCATGTTTCAGACGACTTTTTTCCGTTCTTGTGTTTTTTTCTTATTTACAATTCAACTTGAACAATACAAGACATGGTGGTGAGGTACTCTAGCTATAGCTAATTTTAAGCTCACCACCAAACATGCGAATATACAATAACAAAGTACATGACAAAAACAACAGAGAACAGCAAATGGGTGGAAATGGATCAATAAATGGTAAGGAAGAACATGTTTTGTAGGCTATGTAGGAGTTAATCTAATACAAACCGTTTAGTGTCCGTAACCGTAAGTTTGGGGGATTGTCAAAATGTTACACTTTGTATCTGGGTGTAAATCGGGTTATTGTGTTGAACAGAGATTTCCTGCGGCCGGCCTGAAGACGCCCCCCGTGCCGACATGGTCGTGTCCGGGACGGTGGAGGGGGACTCTGTGACGTACAGCTGCCACCCTGGGTACGAGAGGACGCGGGGTAACCTGGAGCGGTGGTGTGTGTCTGACGGGCGGTGGAGTGGAGAACCTCCCAGATGTAGTAAGTCCTACTTTTATTTCCTTAAAGGCATCCAGTGCAGTTTTTAGGGCTTGGAAACCCGATTTTTCAAAGCCAATATTCTAGTCATTTATCTACATGCTGAGTTGAAACCACATTGCCCCAATGTATATTGACCCCCGTGGAGCAAAAATTCCCCAAATTCTGACATAAAATGGTTACTGGCATTGCCCTTGGCTGATTTGTAGGGTACCACCCAGAAAATAAAGGACTCATTTTGGGGCTTGTTTCTGAAGTTTTACATACCTTAAGTATGAAATGCTGACTCAAATGTGCTAATGTGAAGCATTGTGTGTCAATATCACAAAAATTGCCTTATTTAGAATATTTCCAGTTTGAACTTTCAAAGCACAAATCAGGCCAGGAACATTTATAGCAGACATCAATACGATTATGTATACATCAAAGAATGTTAATACCTTAGGACTACATGTATTAGTGTAATAAGTAATACGCCAAACTGAACAATCATGTTGATCTAGTGACTCATATACACAGACCTGTACTTGTACATGGGTTAATTCATTTGTATCCTTTTGTTTGTTTGAGTGTATAGCTGTAGAATACCTTAATGCAAGAAGCTTTCATCACATGATGTGATGAAAGCTCCTTGCTTAATACGAAAGATGCTTTTTTTAAACTACGCATCTCTTGACCAGTGAAACAGTGTGATGACCCGGGCATGCCCGTGCACGGCTCACGACTCTGGGAAGGAGAGCCCCAGCGGGAGGGATCTGCCGTCATCTACCGGTGCAACACTGGGTACGAGCTGGTTGGGGACGAGAGGAGGGAATGTCGGCCCTCTGGGAACTGGACCGGAGAACTGCCACTCTGCGGTCAGTTTTAGCAGTACTATTTATATCAGTTAAGCTACGGCCACAACCCGCCGTACGTGCTTCTGCGTGCTGTCTACGTGCAAAAACTTGGGCAAACGTAGGGCATCCGTGCGTGGTGAGTACCACCTCCGTACGGAATCCTACGGATTTGGGAGCACGCAGACACGCCGTAGAACTTTAAGTGCATGTAAAACTTTTTTCTACGTGCGGTCTGCGGACTCACCACCCGTGCGTGCGAGTACAAGGGACGCGCGTGCCCCGTACGTGCCGTGCGGAAGAAGCACGTGTCAGTATGGCCTCCTTACGATAAAGTTGCAATCGCACAGAGATCGTACGTTGTAAGCACGTACAACTCACTTACCAATACCACTTGCGCAACGTACGATGCACACAACCGCTCACGGCCAGACGTAACGTGCAGACCACACTAAATATTACACTTTGCGCAACCGTGCGAGTGCGTCGACGCCACTCCTTCACCACGTTTCCAGAAAAAACGTAGCAGACGTAGCCTCCCAAAAAACGTACGGACATAAAGCACGTACGGCGGGTTGTGACCGAGGCTTTAATTACAGTATGAATGAATGAACGTGGGGTCGTGTGGTGCAACGACAGAGCTTTGAGATTCCGAATTTGAATCCTGCCTTGCCACGGTCTTGTGCCTTTGGGAATTCACTCACTCGAAAATAAGTATGTCTGTTGTCGTTGCGTTTTTCTGTGTTGGTGGCGGCATAAAAAAATAAGCTAAAAAGAAAACTTGAGTTTTGCTTTTTGCTTGTTGCTTGTCCAATGCATTATGTATTGTCTTATGCGTTGGTGGCGACATGAATAAGTTTTGAGTGTGTCGTCACCATGCCAATTTATGTTTCAATAAAAAACTTGAGTGTGCCGTCTTGTGATAAATGTTGGAATAGAAAAAAAAGAATGAGTGAATGAAGGAATCAATGAAAGAATGAAAATTTATTAACGCGTCCTGCGAATACACGCCGCCCAGCTCATATGGGCTTATAAGACACCTAGAGAAGAAAACATCATAATACAAACGGTACCTAAAGTCAAATCAAATCAAAAGGAAACATATGTGGTAGCCATATAGATAATATGATATGGTCTACCGGAGTTGGTAATACAATACATCAAGTGTAACAATAAGTAAATGAAACAATACAGCAATGCATCTTACCCCCGCGTTTGTTCCCTATAGTGATGGCAACAACCTGTGATGACCCCGGTGACGTGGGTAACGCAGACCGGAACGTGCTCGGCTCGGAGGCGCCGACGTTCCTGACCGGGACGCGGGTGGTCTACACCTGCCGGCCGCCCTACAGGATCGTCGGTCATCCCGAGAGGAGGTGTCTGTCCAACGGGACCTGGACCGGGCATCAGCCAGTCTGTACCAAATGTAAGGCCAATATTATGTTTATGTTTACCTTCGCAGAAAGAAACATAGTGTTTTTACCTTCGCAGAAAGAAACATATTGTTTTTACCTTCGTAGAAAGAAAACATATTGTTTTTGCTCAGTTCCTTCTTCTTCTTCCTCCTACTCTTCTTTTTCTCCTAAGGCCACACCGATTTAATTTTATGGATGACATCCGCGCGCGCATTGATTTTCGCCCGATCTCAAAAAAAAAAAAAAAAAAAAAGATACACGTATTCCGAGGCTCTGGCCTGGCTTTAGGCCTGGGTAGTGCATGGTGGTGATAACTCTGGTTGACGGCACCCGGGCTACCGAAGCTCCAAGACTCAAGAACTCAGTACATACGTACAGCAGTGTCGATTCATATATTCCGCAAAAATCCAGCATGTGTCGGCCTGTCGTATACGTCGCTATGTAATGCGCCAAATTCACAATACCAGGTTTGTATTCCTGTGGTTTTGTCGCATTTTTATTTTTGGCTGGATTTTTATTTTTTTCGCCCGCGCGCACTAGTTTGGGGGTCTTCAGAGGATGTCATCCATGAAATTAAATCGGTGTGGCCTAACAAGTAAAGTCCATGACCTAAACCAGACGTCTGTCACCATGGTAACTGGTGCTGTAGCAGACACCCTGTAGTGTTGGGTTATATTATGTAGCAGGACAGAGCTAGAGGGGCTGGTCACCATACAAGTGACTATTAATGTGTTTGACTAAACAAACAGTAATTTGTTATGCTAGATCATGCTAGAACATTATACGTTTTCTTTGAAAATGTTCCTTTCAGCTTTCTAATAAAAATATTTCTGGTGCAAAAATGTTACATAATCGATTCCCTTTTGATATGATTTTTCATTCCAGTCGCTGTTTGTGAGGATCCCGGCACCCCTTTGAATGCCATACGGAAGGTCCTACCGCCTGCACAGGGTCAGTCTGGTACTCCCAGACGGTATGTGCCTTTTTTACTCAACTATATTAAACTGTTGTATGTATTTCTTTAAAACGTGAATAGGGTAAAATTTACGAAATACGTACCAAATAAGGCCACAGAAAACACTTGGACGTTGAGCCACGGTATTAAATGATAAGTTAGAGGTACAGAAGTGACCGCGAAACCCGCGAATATAAATGTACCGCGAATCGTGATTTACAGATCAAACATGGTGAACAAATGTAAATCTAAATTTCGTTCTAAACACAAACTTAAGTTCTTGTCCATAATAAGTAAACAATCTATGATTTTACTGTACTTTTGATTCAGGAGGGTTAACAGCAGGCTTCTGACTTTCTTCGGTCTGCGGCCCCTGAGTCACGTCCCGGCGGCGACCCCGGACGAGCCTTCGGCGGAGGGGTCGGGAGGTGACGATCCCGCGGGTAGGGACCCCGAGCCGCGCAGTCTCCCCCCGGGATACCACAAACTCCACACCCGCCTGGTGTACAGCTGCGAGTCGCAGTTCTACAAACTGTCCGGACCTTCTCAGAGGACATGTCTGAGTCACGGGCAGTGGAGCGGCAGACAACCCACCTGTTTACCAGGTACGGACGGTCCTACTACACATGTATACAAGAGCGATTATTTAGTTGATGTATATGGCATTGTGTGTTATCTTTTATATACCAGCCCAGAAGAGAACAAGAAATAGCCATGCATTCAAGTACCAGAGTTATCAACCAAGGATTGAGGTGTTCAAGAAGTCATTCTTTCCTAGAACTATCGCAGAGTGGAACTCACTGTCACCAAGTACAGTAGGGCATTGTCAATAGATAGCTTTAAACAATGTCTAGAGCTAGAAGTTCAAGGGTTAGGTGTAACAAGTCGATCGGTGTAATATAGCCAGCTGCCGCCGCGCCGCGTGCCTGCGAAGCTGGTGTGTTACGCCGAAAGGCGGTTATACCGGCTATACAGATACAGATATAACTTCTTTATTGTGCCAGTATATTTATCAGCTTTGTATATTTTCCTGTGCGTCATGTAGTGTGTATAGATTTAGGACCACAAGAAAAATAGCTACTATGTATGCTAATTGTGGATCCAAATAAACTCAAACTGAAACATGTAGTTGTAAGAAAACGTACTGCTCATCAACAGTAATCATGATGCGTGATTTAAGGATTAGTCCGATTATCTCCCTAGTTACCTCCATGAAAAATGGAGGTATTGTTTTTGGTGTGTCTGTCTGTGTCTGTCTGTGTTTCTGCATCGTTGTGGTCCGCATAACTTGAGAAGGCCTTTATGGATTGTGATGATATTTGTTCTGTTGGTAAGTCGTAGGAAGACAAATGTCAAGGTCAAATATGGGCCTCCTGGTGGATGACCTTGGTACTGCAACATAACTTCCGGTTTTTGTATATTTTGTTCTGGACATGCTATGGTCTTCACTTGTTAGATTGAAGAGTTGATAGAGTTAGGCTGATAGAGTTTCATGTTAGGAACAAAAGGTGCGGGTTTGGTCCCCATAGCAGCTTGTTCTGAAACTACAGGGCAGTTTTCGGTAAAAAAATTTCAAAGCAGATAATTCAAGAAAGGAGCAACGGATTTTCATTATTTTCGACATATGCTATGCTCTAGTTTGGTATAGTCTAGTTTGGCATTGTTCTCCTTTTCCGCCCCTAGTTTGCGGCAAGAGTCCTGGTGCCAAGACTCCCTTCATCTTTAACGGTAACGTGAGTGCAGAGGGACAGTGGCCGTGGCAGGCAGCCATACTCAGGAACGTGCAGAACTCAACAGGACACATCTTCTTTTACCTGGTGAGCACATAACTTTCTTGGGAAAACATTAAAGAGTTTATTTGGTCTGAAAGGGGATGGTTGTACGTAACAGAACATTTTTGGGTAATGGGAAAAGTCTGAAAGGTGATTTCCTGTAACGGTTTAAAGTTCAAACTTTTGTTCCAACACAAGGGATTATTCTCACATAGAGCCTTCAAGAAGTAACTCTGGTCTTCTTCAGGGAGACTTGATTTACCAGATACCTTTGACCCAGTGTTGACGTCACACTTCAAAGAAGCCACGTGACAAGTCTCACTGGGTCAGTCTATTGAAGAAGACCAGAGTGACTGGTCGAAAGCTCTAGGTAAGAACGATTCTGTTGGAACAAAAGTTTCTATGTTTATCATTCAGGACACTATCTTTCTACCTTACTTACGTTTATTAAGTTAAGTTTTTTCCCCGCATCAAGTGACGCACAGGGCAGCGTTCATCTCCGTTTCAATTGCCCTGGGCCACACACAACAGTGCAATCATAGTACCGTTCAGCAGGGGGCTACATTTCTTAAGTCTTTGGTGTGACTCGGTCGGGGATCAATCTCACGACCTTCCGAATGCAAGGCGAGCACTCTACCCATATGGCCATTTCACTAGTTACGTACGCCAGTGCCCATGGTATGGTGAATAATAGACTGTTCATTTTCAGTGCTCAAACCAGCTGGTCCTATCGTCATCTCCTCTCTGACTTCATCTTTTCTCAGATCTGTGGCGGCGCCGTCCTGAATGACGAGTGGATCATCACGGCTGCGCACTGCGTGACCTTCCCGGACAGCAGTGCGGTTATCGACCTGGACAACATCAAGGTCAAACTGGGGAAGTTCTACCGGGACGAGGCGCTGGACGACGACTATGTGCAGGAGTTTCAGGTATAAATCGTAGGGGCAACGGCAGAGTGTTCGGCTCAGACCAAAGAGGTCCCGGGTTCGAATCCTGCCCGATGTCACCGATATTGTGCTCTTGGGACAGGCACTTTACCTTGATACCTTGATACCTTTACCCAACTTTCCTCACTTCACTCAGGCGTAAATTAGTACCTAGCTTCGGTTAGGGACGTCCCTCGGATAGGACGTTAAAAAGAGGTCCCGTGTTTGGGAGAACCACACCCCACGTTAAAGAACCCACCGCAATTATCGAAACTAGTAGGGGTGTGAGTGGTTCAGAGACTTCAGAGTACTGTATGGCGAATAAAAGACTCTTCATTTTCATGTCTTCACATTTTCTTTTAGAATAATTGATTTTGGCATTATATAACACAATATTTTTTTTTTAAATTTACGGCATACGATTTACAGCATGGCCGAAAACTTTTTTAAACGGACGAAAATTGATGAGGGCGCGGATGTTACCCATATAATCAAATCAACATGGCCTCACCTCGATGAGTCTAACTTTCATCTTCTATATTGTCTCTATATCGTGGTAAACAATGTGGTGTTAAACCAAACCGTTGACTTCTCCACTTAAAGATTGACACTAACCAGACTTTTCCTACCTCAGGTTGATGAGATCCATGTCCATCGGCAGTTTGAACCCTTCACACTGGACAATGACGTGGCGCTGATCCGGCTGTCCAAGAGAGCCACTCTAACGGACCGGGTCCGGCCTGTCTGCCTCCCTACAAGACAGTACGTACATTCTGTCATATGTTCTTTTGACCATGCCACTTAGGCCATGTTGATTTTATTACTAGTATATGGATATCATCCGCGTGCACATGAAGTTTCGTGTGGTTGCAAAAGATCATGTTTTCGACCATACTGTTAGTGTAAATACTGAAAAGCACCCGCAAAATATCAAAGGTAAGGAAGAAATTTGAAGAAATAATAATAAAAGTAAAGAGTGTAACCAGACCAAGCTCTGTGTGTTCTGCACGTGATCTGATTATCCCAAGTCCTAAAATATTGGCAAGACCCCTGTCACAAATATCGTAGAACGTGTACACGACAGGAAAAGGATATTCATAAGACATTCGTGGATGCGTCGTACAAGGCCTACTAGTAGGTTGATTCAGATACAGTTCTGTCATAATATCCACATTGGAAATCCTTCGATACGAAAACGTTATAATACGACGTGCGTGACTACGGCTTAAGTTACAATACCAAATACAAACTAACTACCTAATCTCCAAGCAGAACTTTTGGTGGCTGCAAAGACAATATATATCAAATTGGCAGGGCTGTATCCATTTGCCACTCAGTTATTTTTCAATTCCAAGGAGGGTCAAAATAGGCTGTCGAAAAATAAAATACAGTACAAAAAAGCGCCCCCTGAAAACGCCTAAAACACGCCAAAAATAAGCCGAAGCCTAAACCGCTGCTTGGAGAGTACTTACTATACCTTCGATGCTGACACGGCACGAAAACGGTATTTACGGATGCTTAAACCATGCTTAAAGTTAACTTTTAATATTCCATCTTTACGCATCAATACCCATCTTATACGAGTACGTAAATATCAATACGTGGTCTTTCCGTAGGTGCGGATGGATCCTTATTTTCCGGTTTTTAAGTAGCCATTCAGCGATGTCGTAAATAATCATTAAAACATGCTTAAATTGTAATTAAAGTTGACGTATTTTGCTGATCGAACAGGACGGCACAGAAACACCTGAGAGCGGGTTCGGAGGGGGTGGCTATCGGCTGGGGTACCACGGAGACCGGGGAGGTGGCGGCCCAGCTAAAGCACGCCCGTGTGCCGGTTATCGACCCCGACACGTGTGAAGCCGCCTATGCCGAGAAGAACATCGGACTGACGGTCACCAGGAACATGTTCTGCGCTGGATACGAGGAAGGGAAGGTTAGGAACTACACATGTTTGTTTACATTCTGGTATTTTGTGGTGGCACCACAAACTGAGTTCGCCTCGTGTGGGTTATTTTAACCATGAATGTCATAAATGCGAGATGATTGCACACATTTGTTCAAAAGTGGAATAAATATCAATGACAGGAATATCATTTTAAAATATACTATTTAAATTTTTTGTGCAAAAATGTTACATTATGCTCCTTTAATTAAGATGTATCAACATATCATCAACATCTTGGACCGTTGTAAATAGATCCTTCCTCTGGACCAATAGGTTGGGAGTTCGAATTCCGGCTGTTGTCACTAGCTCACCCAACATGCACGTTATTGAAAAACCCGGGACGTTAAGCTGTAGTTCAATGTTCATTTTGCTTGTCTAAAAGAGCTAGGGAAATTTTCTGGTACATGAACCTGTAAATACTGTACATAGCGCCTGTCTTCTCTGTCACAACCAGTCGGAGATTAGCTCTTCAGTGAAGTAAAACTGGATCGAGATCACGTTCTTCTTCTTCTCCCTGTGTTTTCAGGTGGACGCATGTGCAGGTGACAGTGGCGGGCCCATCGTGTTCCAGACAGGAGAGGGGGAGGAGAAGAGATGGGTGTTGGAGGGGCTGGTGAGCTGGGGCAGTCCTGAGGGCTGCGGCCTGCCCATGCAGTACGGCGGATACGTCAAACTCGTCAAATTTGTCCGCTGGATTGATAGTTTCATTTGAACACCTGTTAGTGCTACTGGTACATGGTTGGAGATCTAGGTAATAAGATACACCATAAAAAAACTACTCAAGCAACTGGATATGATTTTGGAAACTGTCAGACGTTTTGGGTAGCATCCACTACTTTTTAAGTGTCATTAACGAAATGTAGTGGAGGCTACCTGAAACGCCTGGCCGTTTCCAAAATCATATCCAGTTGCTTGAGTAAATTTTTTTGGCATAGTTGAGATTATATGGCCCGTTCCCATTCAAGTGTGCAAAATGCTGTAGCCATGCTTTACGTTTAGGTATGAGCCAAATCATGGACCTCATCGTTGCTTTCTTCACTTTGCCACTACACTTTGCCGCTGCACTTACAATGTTTCACGAAAAATGTACCACAACACTAGGTTTGGTTGATGACTTGAATGACATGAAATTATAGCCGCGGGTTTAGAGAGTTCTGGAACCTCCGCCATCGCAGATTTCTGTAACCTCCGTTATCGCTCAAGTATTTTAGTCGGTTGTAGACTAGTTTAGATAGAGCCACATGTAAGACAAGAAATTGTCGTTTTGACAACATTTTTCTGGGTTTCTAAGGGAAGAAGAAAGGAGTGTTCGCTGTCATTTTAAAGCCATCCTTGTTGAACAAAATGTTTCACAGTCATGACTGTAATCCCCGTAACCTTTGTTTGTTACTTAGTAGTAAACCTTATCTGCTAAAGCTAAAAACTGTAAACACCATAATTTTTGGACAAAAAAAGCCACAAAGTGAGATGTTATAACCTAGGTTACTGGTATTCTGTACATTTCAATGAGAATGAGCCATAGATGATATCACAAAGAAAGCACATAGAATAAAAGTCAAAGTCACCACCGTTTATTTGTCGAAAAAAGTAGATTCCAGGAAGATATGCCTTCCTCGTTCTCATAACTCGTCAAAATTTCTTCAATAAATCGCATCGTGGAATACAATTAGACCATTTTCCAGCTAAATTTAAGAACAGTTTTAAAACTTTTTATATAGATCAAGCTGTTTCCACAATTTTTATACTCAATAAAACGTCACCATATCTTACACATGCAAACCTGTTTGCAATCTTATTGTCCATATTTGATATGAAGTTACTGATTTATACTGCAATAATATACAGATCACCAAGACTAATACACTTTTCGTCACATCTAAGCACTGTAATATAAAGCATTATAAATATAGAGAGTTCAGTCTGTATTTAAAAGTAGTAAAGATATTTCCTGTGTTTTCAGAAGTAGTTCCATATATATATATATACACGACTTTTGCATTAGGCTGTCAAAGTAAGGTCAGTCACTGCTAGATTATATGTTCAAGTGGGCACAAATATTGATGTTTCTGCGATATTATATTCCAAACTAAAGTGACGATATTGTCTTACTTGTTGTATCATATAAGTAAATATTAAAACACCACATTATAAACTTACTTTGCAAAAAGCGAGTACCTAATATACAGATAAAGGCTGATAGAAGTGCATGCATCCATAAACTGGCTGCTTAACTCTTGCTGCCTAAACTTGCTTGCTCATCATTGTATTTTTTACATGCAACTTTGAAAAAAAAAACTGCAGTTAAGTCGTTTGTTTTCCACTGAGACTTTTGATAGACAAGATCTTAAAACACTCACTCACATACACAAATCCGCTCACACGCACACACACACACACACACACACACACACACACACACACACAGATAGATAGATGGAGAGAGAGAGGGTAGTCTTAAGTCGATGGAGAGATCAACAGAGATATTGAGAGAGAGAGATTGAGAGGCAGAGAAATGGACACACACTAAGCAGAGCAGAGAAAGAGACTTTACATGGCAGTAGAGTCTCCACTTCGCCGAAGCAAATGATCATAATCCTCCTCTGGTATGTCGTTATTCCTATTGTTGATGACCCCACTGCTTTGGCGGTTGTTGTTGTTGTGGTAATTGTTGTTGTTGTTGTTGACCGCTACCGGTCTGTTACCACCAAAATATCCTCTCAGCAGGGCAGCCTCGGTCCTTCGGGTTGACTGAAAAAAAGAAACAAACTTTCAAACACCATTACTCTGTAACAATTTGAGCAGAACATGTATGGAAGGCATGAATGGATGTAAAAGATGTCTACTCCTTGTTTTCTTTGTTGAACTTCTTTTAAAGGCATCCAATGCAATTTCAGGGCAACATAACGAAAAATATTCTGGATGACGAAATCTGTCTGATATTGACATTTACTGCGATTTATTAGCATTGTCGTCATCATTTCAGATTTGAAGCGTTTGAATTGCCCCCCATAGAAGCTACATGAGGCGTCTCTTTATTTATGGGTACCACCCATAAATAACTAGAACCAGGATACGATACAAAACAAGTAACCGTTTTCCGTCAGCAGCATAATTGTATTTTTGCCTCAAAGATATCAATATGCTATGGGATAGAATTGCTTCAACTTTAATACTACGTAAAAAGAATGACCAGAAAATTAACTTGGATGCCTTCAAACTACTTTCCCTACCCGGTTGACTTGATCGAGTTTGGACAAGACACCCCCGACGTTCCCGTCATATGGTTCGGTCCGAGCCACATAACGTTTCACCAGACGCTGGACAACCAACTGAGGAAATAAAAGACAGTTAAACAAGCTCGATATCTAACTGTTAAACACAATGTCAACATTTTATGAGCTGCAATGATTTTTCTTTACATATGTAGGCGTCCACTTTATGTGGTCTGTATACTGTGCAAGAACTGATATGAGCCAAGACAGCAATAGGCCACACTGACTTAATTTAGGGATGACATACTCTGGCGACACCAAAACTAATGCAAGAGGGCCAATAAAAAATCCAGTCAAAAATGCTGCTACACCACAGGAATACAAAGCTGGTACATAGCTATTTTACGACAAGTCGGCACATGCTGGCCTTCTGCAGCATTTATGAGTCGACACTGCCCTGAGTTCTTGGGTTCACAGTGGAGCTTCGGCAGCCTGGGTGCCGTCCTCCGTAGTTACTGCCTGCTCTCTAATGTCGCCAGCTGCCATGGACTATGGAGGATGGCAACCTGGCCAGAGCCTCGGAAGAGGTGATTTTTTTTTGAGAGCTGACAAAAGCCATGTTATCAATAAAACTAAATCAGTATAGCGTTAATTGCAAAAGGAGAAATCGAGAGTGCAACATGTACATACCCTGTATCGTGCCTCATGATCTCTCAGTCGTGGGATCTGTGCGAAAATGTAAAGACAAATTAGACATAGTCTAGACAGGCTAAGGATGATGCAAATTAGTGAAATAGCTTCTGTTGTTTCAGAACAGGAGCTTAAATCAACGTTGTCTCTCCTTGCTTCGGGTTGAAAGCGCTTGGTGTCAAGTGCCTGAGAGTTCTACGTACCCTCGGAAGTTATAGATAGGCCATGCATATATGGGCCAGGTGAGTTTACTGGAATATATTGTTGCTCCGCCCACAAGGGGACTGCCTTACTCCCGATGCGACAGCCGAGAGTGTCAGGGCGTCCCCGAGTGGGTGGGCAACACTATTTCCCAGTAAACGAGCCCAAGCCCATGGTCTATCTGACTAGAACATGGCCAATTCCCCGAAGTTATCTTTCTAACTTGTTCAATATCAGTTTTTCTTTTTCAATTTCAGTTTTTCTTCTTCAATATCAGTTTCAATGCAGCATGTGTTTTAGAGAAAGCTGGTCTGTTTGTGTTTCAATCCTCTTGTCCCTTGGATAATTAGCTTGCACAGAGGGGGGCCTGGTTTCAATTAAAACCCAAAAAGTGTCTGTACTAACTAAAAAGTGTGGAACTAATTTTATGAGTTTTAGCACCACACTTTTTTGGATAGTACCACATTTTTTTGCACTATGGGGATATACTGTAGACAGAAAATGAAGGGCTCTCATTGGCTGAGGGGTAGTGGCCATGTTCTAACATAGATTAAAAGAGTCAATCTGTACTGTCCCTAGGTCACTAAGACAGTGTGGTCCCACCTTGGTGACGGGCACGCGGCTGAACTTGGAGCAGCGGAAGGCGGTGACTGCCCGGGTCAGTCCGCGGGGGGTCGGCACCAGGTTGAAGGGGGCCGGTGGGTTCCACTGCTTCCCGAAATACCGCAGCATGAACTTGGAGCGGACAAAAATCCAATCCTCTTTCTGAAAGAAAATAAAATGCATCATTTATCTGATGCGAACGTGCGAATAATTAAGCTTGGCAAAAACGTTGCCTTCATTCTGAAATCTACGTGGTCATGAAGACTGAACAAATGACTAAACACACATGGTATGGCGAATAATTTTCTTCTTTTCCTGGAATTGATTTTGGCATTCCTTTTTATATACGGCATATTTTTTCTCATTTTGCAGCAGCTTTGTTCGATTTATAGTATGTCTTCTAGTATGGTCTTTTTTTTTTGGAAACAGACGAAAATTCATCATTATTATGTAACGCTCTTGGATGTCATCCATATATTTAAATCAACATGCATATATGGCCTAAAAAATTTTTCCAGGAAAACAGATGACGTTGAGAGTAGCACCTCGGGTTTGTGGAAGGACCCCGCCAGCACGCCGATTATTCTCAAAATAGGTGAACGACTCAATTAAAGAAGGGCACAAAATGTAATAAAGAGACTAAAACTCTAGGTGACAGAACTGTAAAATAGATGACGTTGAGAGTAGCACCTCGGGTTTGTGGAAGGACCCCGCCAGCACGCCGATGACGCTGAGCGCCAGGATCCACTGCAGCACGATGTACAGGAAGTAGATGGACACGCCCGTGCCATACGTCATCAGGGAGCCGTAGCCAATCACCGTGCCGTTCCGGGTCAAGGTCAGGTCAAGGGGCGTGGCGTCGATGATGAAGAACCCAGAGAAGAACAAGGCACGCATGGAGTTCTCCATACTTGGGACATATTACACATAGCGGCAAATTCAGTATCATCATATGGTGAATTACATAGAAAATCAGAAATGTCCTCGGGAGCAAATTCATTATATTCCAGTCCATATCCGTCCTTAATACAAAATATAAATGGACTGTCTCAATACCAACCTTTTCCAAATGGAATGTTTTCGTGTATTCCTTAATACCCATAAAATATTCTCAAAAACCCCATACAGTGCTTTTCAGTATAAGGTGTTTTCGAAACCCCCATGTAGTGCTTTTCAGTAGTTTTCATTTGTCCTTTGCTTGTTCTATTTATGTGACATATTTTACGTCGGTGGCGGCATGAAAATAAGTTGAAAACTTGAGTGTGCTGTCACCATGTCTTGTGATTAAACGTTGTAATACAAAAATGACAACGAAATGTGGTGAAATTTCATCGCGGAACAAAATAGATTTGTGCATGCCAACTTTTGAGAAGCCACGTGACAAGTCTCACTGGGTCAGTCTATTGAAGAAGACCACAGTGATTGGTCGAAAGCTCTTCGTGAGAACAATTCTTTGTGTTGGAACAAACGTTTTAGCTCTGAACATGTAACGACCAACACCATCATTAAAATATTTGTAGACTTTTTATCATTAACAGCGCCACCTACGTCCCGAACGGATGAGGTGTATTGCAGGGCACGGCTCCCAGGGTGAAGCTGCTGTTGACGTAAGTCTCGTTCACGGTCACGTGATAGTCGGCGCCCTCGGTGCAGGTGATCTCGTGCCCAGTGGTGTAGTACCAGTACAGGTAGTACAGGGCCCAGGCGAAGGAGAACAGAACCAAGAAGTAGAGTAGAGCCAACATCAAGATGTTCCTCACCAAATCCTGAAACATAAAGTTAACTTTTTATTGAAGAAGATATTCGAATGACTGTAGGGTAGAGCACTGAAGGTCCGTATCATGAAGAGTCTCGTTTTCGTGCAAGATCACGTACGTTCGCGTAGTGCTCTCGCGAGACCTGTTTTCAAAATGGCCGCGAAGATTGGAATATTTACGTCTATTAAACCAATGAAAATTAAACCATAAAACCATGGTGTTTACAAGTTTTATTTAGGAGGGGTCGAAAATCTCTCATAAAGAAGGCTCAATTTGTCTCGATAACTGCGGATGCAAAGCAACCCATTTGCAGTATCATATACATTTCGCAAGGGAAAACGCCAGCTCTCAGCTGTCAAGGAGGTCATGTAACAAAAAACACATGTAAAACAGCGAACGCTACCAGATGTAAAAGATGACCTTCTCACTCTTGGGCAGACAGAATCCAACTATATCCATTACAACCTAACCCAATGCTTAGTGGCCAAGTAGAAACACATACAGACACACAAACACAACAGAGACATACCAAAAACAATACTTCCATGTTTTATGGAAGTAACAGCAGTAAAAACGCCCACATACAGACACACACAGAGACATACCAAAAACAATACTTCCATGTTTTACAGAGGTAACGGTAGTGAAAACGTACAAATACAGACACACACACAGACACACACACACAGACACACACAAAAGCAATACTTCCATGTTTCGTGGTGGTAACAACAGTGACAGCGTACCTTCAGGGCCATGAGGAAGGGTCCAATGTGGCGGTTCAGAATGCCGAACGGAATCATCCGGATGACGGACAGGATGATACAGGGGCCCATGAGCGCCTCGGCCACCAGAGCGGGGCTGAACGGATCCCAGTGAATCCGGAACCGTTCCCAGCTGGGCAACACGTTATAGTCCAGAAACTGGTACTGAAGGGGCAAAAATAATGTATCAACATTCAGACTGTTTATTATAATAACCAATTGGTTCTCGGATTCGCCCACTTCAGTTTTTTTTCTCATTTGCAAAAAATAGGTGGAAAAGGATTCAGGTTCTGAATTAGCCTGTGCTACACAAACTCTCGGCCGGAGGTTAATGACCCCCACCCCAAGACTGGGGGGCGGCAACTTCGGGGCGGTCGGCCGCCAGGAGCGCGATTAGTCAGGCTAGGTTCTATTCTGAATCAACTCCAAAATGTTATTATTTTGGTCCCAACTGCTGAGGAAATCCTTGTCTTCCCAGTTGTTACAGTTTTTCCAGCTGATAATGTAGTGCTTTGATAATTTCTAGAAATAGTTGACAAGTATTTTCTGGCAGTTTGAAGCTCCTTGAGACATGTATAGAGTAAGTAACATATTTATTAGAAAATACAAGAATTTTACACTATGTTCGTTGTCGGATTCGGCCTGCCACTTAATTTTGAACACAAAATGCCCCAACACCTTAAAACACACAGAAAGCAAGCTGTTCAACGTCAACTGCATGTTGTATTCCGACCCCAGGCGCTATGAAACCTGGGATTTTTTACCCGGGCCCATGGCGCTATGCATCCAGGGAATGGTAAAATTGATGAACTTCACACTTCCCATAATGCCTAGTAAAGATCACGGATATGACGTATGGCCACACCCTCCCCCTTCCTCAATGTAATATTTCCAACAAGTTCTATCGACCAACTGGTAAACTATATTGTTATATAGCATAAAACGCATGCCATAATTGCATTTTTGTTGGAATTAGAGAAAATGACGTACCTTCTATCGTTCTACCTTCAACCGAAGACTCTCCTACTCGCACGGTCGCATTACGTATATCCCCTTCTTACGTCATATCCCATCCATATCCGTGATCTTTACTAGGCATTATGGGAAGTGCGAAATTCATGAAAAAAGGTTCCACTCACCCGTCCGTACGACAGGCCCCGCAGCCCTACGATGGTGACGAGCAGGAACAGCAGGACCATCTCCACCACACCCCACACGCTGGCCAGGTGCCGCCGCGCGCCGTACCGCCACAGGTTCGTGCACATCTGTATCACCATCCCTGCGGAACGACAAGGCAAGGCTACGTTCAAATTTTCCAATCTATCAAGATTCAACGATCACTTTATTGAACGTTGCAGTGGGACCACTGAATGACGTCCAATGTACACATTTTGATTTTGATTTTATTGGTTTGCACGTTATACAAAACAGACAGTAATAATACAAAACAAGGATGAAAACAGGTGCAGGAGGAGGGGAGAAGCATGGAATGCTTATACAAGGCCCTCCTCCTCTAAACTATACAAAATTAAATATAATCAATAAATGGAAATAATACAATAGCAAATGGAAATAATACAATAAGGATAATCAAATAATATACGGTATAAATTAATGACAATGATATATACATATATACAAACGGTACTTAACATAATAAAATTCATTGACAATTTACAAATATCGCAATCTAGAACAATAGCTTGCAATGGTTAAAAACGACGCAGCTAATCAAAGGGACATGCATTGTAGTAAATATTCAGCTGGTCGAATGAAAAAGTACAGTACATATTTACATCTGATGTGTTATGTTCTCAAGGATTGATTGTTGAGTAAACTGCACATGTACGGTACAGGCGAGTTTCTGTTTGTTCTTGTTATGGGGTTGGACAGTTTGTGACTGTTTCTGGTTACTCTGCCAGTGATCTGTAGTAGCTAGTGGGTGGTAACCAGTATCAACCACGTGAATGAATGAATGAATGAATGAATGAATGAATGAATGAATGAATGAATGAATGAATGAATGAATGAATGAATGAAGACCTTTATTGTAAATTTTTCCCCACGGACCAAGATCATGTTAAGAATAATATACAATGTATATAGAATGTATAATATAAACGTCTAGTATTTAGTACTTTCGACTTCTTCTTGGTAATTGTATAATCTTATAATCAATCTTAAGATTCTAGTATTCCTCCTTTGCTATGTGAATGTTTTAATACTCTGTACGTTCGAAGTTTATTTTTTGTAATTGCACCTTTGTAATCGTTATAAATTTCGGATACAAAGGCAATGGCAATAGATTTTGAAGGAACTTGTCTACATTGAAGCGTTAAGAATAGAAAACTTAGTCAACATTTCAAGAAAATGTACATCTATTACCACTGTAATCGTACACACAACTTACCTGCGATCCAAACCAGAAGGATCCATTCTGCAATAGAGGGGGGTGAAGCTCGTGACTGTCGGTTGAGAGTGTCCAACAGCGTGGCTTCACTGCTGTCCACACGGAAAGTCGCCAACATGAGGAGAACTATAAACCACAGTCTCAGCCCGATCTCACAGATGTACCTACAGAAAAAGAGATGTAGGATATATTGTAGAACTTTATTGACACAACAAAAGTACAGCGACTTTCGTAAGATACAGATACAGACAGACACGTGGGTAAAAAGGAATTGACCTAAGGCTATAGATGAACCAAGTTGCTCTAAGGCCTAAACATGTTTTATATATCTAACGTTACCTATTTGTACACAGTAAGGGTTATTGCCTTCTAGAATGAAATTGAATTTATGAAATACATTTATATGTAGGAAATTCTGTTGACCAAGTGGAAAGAAACTTCAAGTTGAACAGCTTTCTGCGTTTATCATCAAATAGTGGACAATTGATAGACAATTTAGACTTTGAAGCGGAGAAATATTATATGAACTTTATTTATTCCTCGAAAATCGTTCATGGTACGATTAAGAAACTACAAGGTTAGTCTATTCAAGTATAAGAAATATATATGGCTGTATTTGAGTTACAATATAGTCATGTATGGATGACTTGGTCTCACTTTTGGAATGAAGTATACAGAAATTGAACTATGTAGGCGGATTATAGGAGTTAGACATGACATAATAATACATGTAAACCATCGTTATTACAGTAATAACCTATTAAGTAGTAATATTCTTTGATTGTGCATCTACTATAAGTAGGACAAGTCATCACAAAATGAAATTCATCTCCAATATCTCCGGTATTTCTCACATGAACGCATCACACCGCAGTGGAACGCACCAAAAGCTGAAGTAACAGCAGCGCAAAAGAGGTCAAGGGTCTATGACCTGATTAAGAAATCAAATTATTGAAAACATATTGTGTAAAAAAAATACCAACAGGACAGGGCTTATATAATAAAGTTTGACTTTTTGACAATGAAGTCTACCGGCAATAACAACAAACTAAATTCAGCACCAAGGACAGAGGCTATATGTGCCATGACAGTTGAGTTCTGAGGCTGTTGTTTGTTGCTACCTATTGTAATTACGATCTTTGGTGCCAGGACGCAATACTAGCATATTTTTTCTATATCATTATTTTTACAAACTTGTTTGTTTAGTACCGGTGCAATAGTTCAATTGGTAGAGTGCTCGCTTTGTAACCGGGAGGTCGTGAGTTCAAACCCCGGCCGGGTCATACCAAAGACTTTAAAAAATGGTACACACTCTTTCTCTGCTTATCACTCAGCACATATGAGAAAGAGTGTGGGAAGGTCAAACACACAGCACTACCAGCGGACTAGCCCCCTGCTGTAGTGCCCTGCACAACTGTGTGTCGCCCAAGGGCTACGGAAATGGACATGGGCACCAAAACCCTATGCTCTGCATGGAGCACGGGTAGACCTTTTTTGTTTAGTAGGAGGTGCATTATCTCTAAGTTACCTTGGTTTTGTATCGATTTAATTAGGCCCCACCTGGTAACGGGAGTTGCGATGAACTCTCCGACGTAAGACTTGGCCTCCATGCGGTAGACGATGATGAGGAGCGGGCAAACGGCGGACACCAGCAGCCCGAACAGCAGCTGTACCAGGAGCGGCGCCCGGTTCCACCACTTCACCTTCTCCGCCCACATCGACAGCAGCAGGCCCTGGGACACGTCCTTGTTCACAAACTGTCGGGGACGACACAGGCGTTAAATCTACTTCAAGAGTTTTGTATTCGGTTGATGTGATTATATAATATGGATGGCATCCTCTGGTAAACCCTAAAAGTGATGCGAGCATTCATTATCAAATTTACGAGGTCATGAAAATGAGTATGGTATGGCGAATAAAAGATTCTTTTCATTTCTTCACATTTTATTCTTTAGATTTGGGTACATTTTGTATTTGACGACATTAGAATCATTTTCCAACATTTTATTTGCAAATTACGGCATGTATTTGCTCTTTTTGCAGATGCTTTGTGTGTTTTTTTTTTAAACGGACAAAAATTCATACTTTTTAAGCAGAGGTTTGGGTTTTGGCGTGTTTTTAGGCTTTTATCAGGCTTTCTTTTTTGCACTGGTATTTCTTTTACGCCAACAAAAAGATACCAGGGCAGAGAAAACAAAGCTTGATAAACAGAACCTAAAATACGCCAAAATAAGCCAAAACCTAAAGTTCTACTTGGAGAGTAGAAAATTCATGTGCGTGGATGTCATTCATATAATGAAATGAACAAAGCATGAAACAAATAAAGATAAATAATGATAGCTCGTTCAAGCCCAAACCACACCCACCCGTATCTGGTTATTGGAGGCGGCCAGCTGCATGGTCTGCATACACAGCCCCTTGGCGCCCTCCCGGTCCTTACTCCAGTCCTCCCCACTCATCACCGTCACCAGCTCGTCCACGTCCTGCACCTGACCCAGCAGGTCTGCCGCGAAGTCCCCGCACTGGTCCGCCAGGGCACGGTACTCGTGCGCGTGCTGGGGGTCCAGCTGCATCATCTGCAACGGGCAGAAACGACAACATTAACTTTGTAAAAATTGTATGGTTATACGCCATTGTGATTCTTGGCTACAGCTACCAAAGCTATTGATTATATTGAACACTTTCTGCATGAATGAAAAACTGTCAAACCGCTGTGGTCATAATTGGAAAGACAATATTGTACCAGATCTGGAGGCAGGGTATCTGTAATCATACATGATGTAATAATAGGTCATAAGCTTTACAACTTTTGTTACATAAATCAACTAATACTACCCATTAAACATACGATCTCTAAATATAGCTAGGGAACATACAGGGGAAATATTGTTGTACTATTCGACTACGAATGTACCTTAATAGGTTTGATATAATAGTTGCTTTAAGTACAATAAAGTGCCTCGATACGGACACAGCCGTTTACAAAAAAATTACCAAAGCTCCATTAAAGAAACGACACAAAGCAATGCAAGTGTATAACCCTTTTGCATAAAGTACTAGTCGCGAGTCCAAGTATATACCAGCTTACAAAAGTTCAAAAGAATATTGACAAAGAATGACTTTATTGGCGCGGCAATTAGAAAGGTTCAGGACTTTTACGTGGCCATTTATATTTCTACCGATAATAACAAATCTACCAACATCAACTCTGCATCTACCAACATCAATTCAGAAGTGGATTGTTATCCGCCACGGGTAGGACCAGCCCATAGCACGGTCACTTACCTCGTTCAGTTCCCCGGTGAGCCCGAAGGCTGTCTGGAAGGGGTCGGCGCTGGTGAGACTGATGTAGTACGGACTGCACAGGGCACGGAGGATGTTCAGTCTCGTGCTCGTCTGGATCAGCACTCTCTGGCCAATCAGGGCCTAGATAGGGTTAAAGACATCCAATGAAATTTCAGGGCGGAAAAAATATGCATGAGGAAATCTGATCAGCCCCGTGCTCGTCTGGATCAGCACCCTTTGGCCAATCAGGGCCTAGATATGATTAAAGGCAACCAATGAACTTTCAGGGCGGAAAAAATATGGATGAGGAAATCTGATCAGCCTCGTGCTCGTCTGGATCAGCACTCTCTGGCCAATAAGGGCCATGATAGAGTTAAAGGCATCCAATGAAATTATAGGGCGGAAAAATATGGATGAGGAAATCTGATCAGCCTCGTGCTCGTCTGGATCAGCACTTTCTGACGAATCAGGGCCTTGATAGGGTTAAAGGCATCCAATGAAATTTCAGGGCGGGAAAAATATGGATGAGGAAATCTGATCAGCCTCGTGCTTGTCTGGATCTGGACTCTTTGACCAATCAGCGCCTTGATAGGGTTTAAGGCATCCAATTAAATTTCAGGGTGGCAAAACAATTTTCTGGATATTCTGGATGAGGAAATCTGTCCAATATTGACATATACTGCCGTTCCTGAGCACATGTTTGTCATTGTTTCACATTAGAAGCGTTTGAAATTGCCAAAAATCAAGGTACGTAAACCGTTTGAAGTGGCAACGAACGTACACATGACAAAATTTAGCGTTGTGGTAACCCTGTTCTGATGTATTTTTACTCTCATATGCTACACAAACACCGACAATAACAAACCAAATTCAGCACCAAGGACAGAGCTTACGCGCCGTGACAGTTGAGTTCTGAAGCTGAAGTTCCGTGATATCGACTTTGATTACGATTTTTGATGTAAAATAATAAAAAAACATTAATAAAATATTAAAAGTTAATTAATTCATTATTGATTTATTATCACTTTATTTTTTTATTTATTTTCAATGTATTATTAATACTATTATTAATTAATTATTAATCAATTATCAATTCATTATTAATTTATTATCACTTTATTTTAAAGATAACGAGATGGCCCTACCGGAGGAGGGGTGATGGTGTAGTGATGGAACAGCAGGAGCCGCATGACCTTGTAGTCATTCCGCTGTGCTGCCAGGACGAGCGGCGTCACTTCCGGCGGGAACGTGCTGTCTTTGGGGGACATCGGAGGTCCCTGGTCGAGAACAAAGGTTCAGGTATAAATAATAACGTTTCGCCTTAAAAGCCAAGACGTGAGAAACAAGACTCACATTAAGCCCCTGTCACATATTCACTAATTTGGCCTCCCGAACACTAGACGGACGTTCTCCAACCATTGAGGCTGGTACTCGGCTACTATTCGGCTGCGCCGGCCGAATGTTTCAGAATTTTAAAGAAATTCAGGGATTGGTCTGGCCCCTTTCACACATAATTACATTCAGGAGTTTGGCCTCCTGAGCACTAGCCGAACGCCCCACAACCATGGTTAGGAGTAAGTCGACGAAATGTCGGATGGGTCGGCTGATGTTTGGCGAATTCGGCTGCGTCAGCCGAATGTTTCAGAATGTTCATGATATTCGGGGTTGGTTGGGAAGTTTGACCATGGTTGGTTGGTATTTGGCTGTAAGTCAGCGGAACACCAGCCAACCATTTGGGGGCAAGTCAGCAGTGTTGGGGGGGGGGTAAATTTGACTCAAATTTAACTCAAATTCGTTTCTCTTCGTATAGAAAGCTAGATCTAGTCAGAGGGCTACAGAACGTCAGCTGAACCTGGTCGGCTGGTAGCCTGATTAAATCGCTTTTGCCGGCCGCCCAACATGTAGGGAGCCCCCCGGAGCTTGGGTTACATAGGCTAGTCGGCTGGTGGTCGGGAATAAAGTCGGGGGAAGGTAGTGAATGTGTGACAGGGGCTTTATAAGTACATTGTAACTTGATCAATAAAGTAATATCCATCCACATGAGTGTAGTGTAAGCAAACTTAACGTCTCCGTTTGCCACATAGGCACATTCTATCACGATGTTACTTCATCAATTTTTACATGAAATTCCTTACAGACATTATGTATCCGTATTTTGGGCACATAACTGTTGAACACGTCATTGACACATGACTAAAACCCCTTATGAATAAATAATGTCATTGTAACAACGGGTTACATTCTGCCTAATGAGAAAATAATTTCCATATTTTTGCTGCTCTTATATCATTGTTCAGACAGGTGGAATTGAGTTTTTACTCTCCAAGCAGATGTTTGGGTACAAAAATCTTACACCATGCCCCTTTAAAGGCATCTAATGCAGCTTTAGGGCAACAAAACTAGAAATATTCCGAATAAGGCAATCTTTGTGATATTCACACATACTGCTTCACGTTAGCACATTTAAATCAGCATTTCATACTTTGTGCATTTAAAACTGCAGAAACAAGCCCCAAGATGAGTCCTTTATTTCTGGGCGGTACCCTAAATATCAGCCAAGGACCCTTCTAGTAACCATTTTCTGTCAGAATTTGGTGAATTTTTGCTCCATGATCTAATTTACACTGGGATAGTGTGGTTTCAACTCAGTATGTAGATAAATCGAGTTTCCAAGCCCTAAAAACTGCACTGGATGCCTTTCTATATCCTTCCTGTTGTCTATTGCTAATTTATTTTAGCACCCTTTCCCATAGATTTACAGTGTTTTTTTTTAATTCATCAAGACATCAAAACATAACAAGGACAGTGTGGCGCTGCACTCAGGTTAATAACTTATATTAACAGCGCCACACAACAAAATACAATTAACATTTAAATACACAAATGACATATCTGTGCGCCGTAGTCCCACCACCCCAAGACATAAAACAATGCTAATGCTAACAAAGTTATTTGAAAATTAAGATTACATGTTAACCTCCTATATCTCATTGGCGGAAATACATCCGCCAATCAGAGCTAGAATGAGAATTTAGGCCCATTAACACATGTAGTATTTGGACTTCTATATCTAATTGACTGTTAGAAACAGTCAAGCAGAGCTAGAAGGGCTTGGTATCTCCAATGTAAGTCTGAGTGAGTTGCATCGTTTTGAAGTTGTACGTAGGGGGTAACAACGTGGAGCCTCTAAGAAGACTTACAGTGTTGCTGGTGCTCTTGGTGTATCGGATGAGTCTCTCCACCAGACGACAGTTGCTGCGGTCCACTGCGAACAGAAGCGAGTTGCCCAGGTTGACGTTGAAGTACAACAGTAGTTCCACCACGTCCTCATGCTGGTTACACACCGCAAGCTCTATCGCCGTGCGACCCACCTGCAAAAAAAAAAAACACCAGACGTTAGGCCACTCTGGCTTAATTTTATTGATTACATCCTCGCGCACATTAATTTTCAACTGTTCCAAAAAGAGAACCTCGTCCGAGGCTCTGGTCTGGGTGCCATCCTCCGTAGTCCATGGTAGCTAGCGGAGTAACTACAGAGGACGGCGCCCAGGCTACCGAGGTTCGACGGAACTCAAGAACTCAGTACAGTACTGACAACGTTAGGCCAGTCTGGCTTAATATTATGAATGACATCCGCACGCGCATTAATTTTCGACTGATCTGAAAAGAGGACCTCGTCCGAGGCTCTGGTCTGGGTGTCATCCTCCGTAGTCCATGGTAGCTAGCGGAGTACCTACGGAGGATGGTACCCAGGCTACCGAGGTTCCATGGAACCCAAGAACTCAGTACAGTGAAGACTCATAGATGCCGCAAAGGGCCAGCATGTGCCGACTTGTCGTATTTAAAGTATGTAATACCGCAATTTCACAATGCCAGCTTTGTATTCCTGTGGTTTAGCAGCATCTATTTGACTGGCATCTTTTTATTCGGCCTCGCGCACTAGCTAGTTTGCGGGTCTTCAGAGGATGTCATCCATAAAATTAATTAAGGCAGTGCGGCCTTACATGGAGTAACGATTTACTTTTTAAAAAATGTTGTTAATTTTGAAAGTTCATCTGTAGACGTCATTATGCATAAATTTTTGACAGTAATTACCAATAAATAAGTAGCATGTCCTTCAATATACACACTATTGTGTCCTTGGGAAAGGATGTTTTCACAAATGTGATGAATTTTGTTATTGGGTGGGCCGGGCACTCTCTCTTCCCAGCCAAGGGCTGAATTGTGAGGAGCTTACAATCATTGGGGATGCATGTGAATCAAGGGTCTGTAGCGGCTACCATTCGGCGTTAGCTCAGGTAACCTCAATATGACCCCAGGTGCGGCCATAGGACTGTAAAGTTTGAACCGTTCACACTGGGAAGGTCCCCTGTCGTGGGTTCTTTAACGCGTGCGTAGGGTGTGGCTCTCTCCAAACACGGGACCTCCGTGTAACGTCCTATCCGAGGGACGTCCCTAACCGAAGCTAGGTAAATCTAGATATTAAGAAAATAGATGGAAACGTTTGTTAGAACTTACGTCGTCGCTGGTGTTGATGTCGAACTCGTGCCTGACGGCGTTACGTTCCAACAGGGCCCGGGTCTTCTCCACGTCTCCGTTCTGCACGGCGAACAGGAACTGTCCCTTCGGGTCCTTGATGTCCGTATCCTGGACGTTATCCGGGAGGCTGGTGAACGGTGTTTTTATTATTAATAATTTCTAATCGTTATAATTACCTCCATAAAAAAAGGGAGGTATTGTTTTTGGCGTGTCTGTGTGTGTGTGTGTGTGTCTGTCTGTCTGTGTGTGTTTCCACAACTTTGTGGAAACACTTTTATACTTGTAATCTATGTGAGCTATGGCAGGTAGAACATCAACAGATACAAATTATGCAAATGATGGCCTAATTTGCATAATTAATGTGAACATTCTGTGATTCCTTTTTCGTGAATGATGGTAATTTTATACCTTGTGACATGTGTAAGTTACTTAAAAGCTAACATTACTTTGCTCATATTATGTTAATGTGGAGGTCATTTGCATAATTAATTACAACATGTTGAAATGGATTATTGACAAAGGAGAGGAATTTCACACGCAAAATATTGTATTTTGAATTAAGAAAACCATAAATTAAACTATGGTAACTATGACCTTATTTCCATATTCTAGGAGGTATGAGATCTCCGAATTCCTGTTCATTTTAGAATGATATCAGAAACCAATTATTCGGCACCGTGTATAAAATGCGCCCTTACTTTCAAACTATCCACCACCAAGGCAAAACAAAGAACCCACATATCATAGACGAAGTGGGCAAATTCGTCTTCCATTGCCTCAAGAGAAGAAGTCAAACCAAACAAAACTAGTACAATGTATGTTTTAGAATGTAGTATAATCTTGTCCCTCTTATAGTTGTATCTTCTTTTTCATACATGTTGTTTGTATTTACAATTAGCCCTCGGGCATATATTTGCAATAAACCTAAAGTTGCAACATTTAATGACAAGGCATTGTGACGGCACACTCAACAACATATTTTCATGAAAAGTAGAACCTCTTACAAATAAATGTAATAAGATCCTCTGACAGATTGTCAATATCAGTAACGGGAGTTCCTACCTGGTGTACGGTTTCAACATGATCTCAGTTGGGTCTGCGTAGTCAGGCTGTGGGAGGTTGTCCAGCGGCATGTTGCTCGGGCTGGCCTCGGGCAGGGCTGCGTACGTTCCCGAAGGAGCACCTGTTGGCGGCCCGGCGCCACCGGTTTGAACTAGCGGGAGGAACTGTTGACGATCCAAAGGGGCGTCTGTGTCATCATCATTCTTGTCGTCTTCCTCTTTCTCTGACTTCTTGTCATCTTCCTCCGTCTTCTTGTCATCTTTTTTCCCTCCTTGTTTGTTATCCTTTTCGTCGTCGGAGTCACCCTGACGATGCAGATCGGGCAGGTTTTCCTCGTTCACTACTCTCACGGGGACGCCCAGGTTCTGTAGGATCTTCGCCCGTTTGTTGCTCGCAGTATCGGGGATATCGCTGAACGTGGAGTCGATGGACCGGTTGTCAATGTCGTCGTCCTTGGTGGAAGCGATGCTCTCCGGGGCCTTCTTCTTGGGTGTGCCCCTTGATGGCTTACGCCCTAAAGCCGTTTTCGGTCGAAGTGGCCTCTCGTACCGAGGTGGCTTGGGGTCCGCGTTGGTCTCATCAACGGACTCATAATCCACCGGTGGTAGGTCGTCCGGCTGCGGGACTGGTTGGCTTGGGGTGGGCGCAGGAGCCTGGTATGGCGCGGTGCTTGGAACAGGAGGCGGCCCTTGGACTGACGGTGGATGTCTACCGGGCCAGCCTTGTGGATTCTGCGGCCCTGAATCTCGAGTATCCCCGTATATCGACTCCATATCGTCGTTCCCTGGACTCCAGACGAAGCCTTCTTTCGGCCCGAAGCGGAGAGAGCTGGACGTTACAGACCCGCGGCCCAGCGAGTCCTGGTCGGCAGCACGAGGTGGTCGGACCGGGCGCCTGACGTGGCTCCCGCGGAAGCCATCGTCCCAATCCATGGTCCCTTCAGCCTTGGTACCAAACCTTAGGGTCGGCTTGGGGGTGATTTCCCTACCCCTCCCTTTACTAAGCACAGGCGAGCTATATCCACGGACCTATCTCCAGCTGGTTTCTCTTTATCCGCTGGCTTCTTCTTCCGGTGACCGGTAGCTGGGGCCAAGTTTGGCGGCCGGTGACGCTCCCAGCGCCGAAGAGATAGCGCTGAGCTCACGACGGTCTGGATACCAGGCTAGGGTCCCTTCCGTAAACACACTGGTACCTTGACTTTCAATACCTATACTAGTATCAGATATGGTATTAGTCTACATTTAGAGGGCATGAGTGTAACCGTGGCCACCAGAAAACTGAGCCGTGATGGTATGCCAAACGGCTACGGTCTGCTACCTTCGTATCAAGGCACTCATAAAATATTCAAGAGTTTACAAACCTTCACTGGGAGTGGCGTACCTCATCCATTGTTGGTGTGAAGCGGTTTAGAAATGGATATTCAAAGAGACTTAATTATGATTCCACAAAAGGATGACCCCACCCAGGACTTTGTGAGAAACGTGTATACACGAAGGCATTGCCCTCTACGTATAAGGACATAAAATTGTGACTTATTTGTCTGTTGTATAGCATCAAAACATTACAACTTATATTTAATATTTTTGCGTCATTTATAATGCACTCTGGCATATATACCAATCGGTTACGTGCAATGGTAATGCAAAACTAAAAAAAAATATCTTCGACGTAATTCTATACATAACCTCGACGTAATAATGCTACATAATACTTTTTCTGAATCATTGCATTAATGTGTATAAAATTGTGCTGAAGAACGGTGCACTCTGACACAGTGGCATGTCAATAATAATTAAAAACGTCATCAACAAGTGCTAAGGGGCAATGGGTTGATATTTAGATGCTATGACATCCAGTATTTGTTTGTTCTAACTTTACAGTTATTGTTGGAGATATATTGTGGTGGCTGCATACATTGTACTATAGTAATTTTGCTACACATAAATATGAATTACGCCTGTATTGTTTCTTTCTGTAGAGTCCAATGCTACATTTATATGCTAGTACTATTGGGAAAATAAGTTATCTGTAGTGTTAGCTGTGGCACCCTTATTTCATTATGGGGAAACCCACTTTTTTTCTGAATTCTTTTCAACGTTGACATTACAATTTTGAAATGTTTCTTGTGACTTTTATGCTTCGCTGTGAAAGTACTTTTTGTGTCTGTATTGTTGATCAAGCTAGTAGTGCCTGTAGTTCTGTGACTACCTGCCAGGCGGCGCTTTGGTGCTGACCTTGGTGCTGATTGTGTCATCAGGATCTCTGCCTACCATTCAATGGCTACCTGCCAGGTGGCGCTTTGTTGCTGACCTTGGTACTGATTGTGTCATCAGCATCTGTGCCTGCTATGCAATGGCAACCTGCCAGGTGGCGTTGTGAGACTAGTACTAGCCTTGGTTCTGACTGTGTTATCTACCTGCCTATCTGCCTACCATTCTGCACCAACTAACCAGCATTCCTCAACCCGAACAATAGAAAGTTACTAGCATTAACTTATTGGAGAACATATTAGAACAGGAATAGACAATTCAGTGTCAGTCATGCATTCCTTGGTTCTGAAGAATGTCAGTTTTAATTTTCTATCATTTCCATTATGGAAAAGAATTACCAGAGCACCTTGTCACCATCGGTACAATTGTAACTCCATACTTAAGGGGCCTTGTTGGAAGGTAGAGTTGTTAATGTTACATTTCATTACAAAAATCCACATTGAAACAAATGATTACATAAGACAAACAGCCTTGTTGCATGCACAGGGTTATACTTACTACTTTTTGTGATTATCAACCACATACGACTAGCACACCAGCAACTTAGACCGAACTAATAGCAACAATGTAAACTTGCAATTGTTCATCATGAAATTTTGCTGACCATTGTAGAAGTTTTGCTCTTAAATTATATAAAGCACAAGAAAGACTTATCCTTTGGTATAATTATTCCTCCCTTTTGAACAGTATGCAATAACAGTGAAACTGAGGGATAAAATCTTCTGCAATTTTTTGCAATGCTGTATTTTGAGCTGCTACATTAGCTGAATCTTGTGATGACTCCTTTTTTCCACAAGAACAAGAACATTTTGTATCTTGATTCGATGGTAGAATCTACTGTAACTAGAAAGGTAACATTTGCAAAGCAAATGCATAATGTTTACCTTCACACATGGTCTGCTCTGTTAATTCTTACTCAAATACATTCATATAGATAGTCAGACAGGAGTCTAAATTCCCCCTACTATAAGATTGCAACATTATGTAACCCAACACCAGTTACAATGGTGAGAGACATCAACAAATCAGGTCATTGGTCAGGTCAGAGGTTACTGTTTGGAGAAGAAGAAGAGAAAGGAAACCGAGCAAAAACAATATGTTTTTCTTCGGTAAACATAACTATTGCTATGTAATGATAGTATAATAGCAAGTAAGTACATCCAAATGCTGTAGAACATTTCAAATTTTAGCAAGATGATCCTGTCAATAGTGGAAAATGCACTATTATTTTCCAGTAAATAGTACAAATGTTTCCACTAATGCAATTTTTTCTACAGTACTATCAAAATGACATGATCAAAATTTTCTGTTATTTCATCCTGTCAATAGTGCAAATTTTCCTGTTATTGATGATAATAGTCATCCCCTAACAACTATACAACCCCATGATTTTTTTGGCTCTTGACCATAAGGCGGTCCATGGTGCTGAAAATGAAGTGCCTGATGGTCACTACTGGATGTTGAGGTCCTTGGCCACCAGGCTGGCCGTGGTGCTGTGCATGAAGGGCCTGTTCTGCTGGAAGGTTTGCAGGGTCTTATCTCTGGCCTTGTCAAACCCATACAGGTCCCTGTGAGATGTAAATGAATGAAATATGGTGTCGGTAAGTGTTTTTAACTTGAATGTAAAATTTGAATGAAAGCACATTTTGTGTTCACTTGGTACATGTAGAATCCATAGTTACAAAGTTTAAGCATTAGATCCATTATGAAAAGAAAGACGGACAATGAATTTTCAGTCGAACATGTCAACTTTTATCAGATGTGTGTTTGACCGAAAATACATGATGACTCCTTCCTTTTGTGTTGGAACTAAGGCTTAAACTTTATAACTGTAAATGTAAATTGTAAGCAAAATTACCAGAATCAACTTTATCAAGCACAAATTACAAAATACATTGTATTCTTATTCAAAATGGTTTTGAGAGAGAGAGTAGCAAACTATGGATGAAATATAATAAGGGGAGCATATTTTGTCTTTTGTAGGAAATTAAACACATTTAGAATTTATCTATCTACAAATGCATTGGCTTTATTAAAAGTTTAAAATTCATATATTAAGTATATTGAATTCATGGCTCCTATCGTAACATTTAATGCTATCATGGGGTGCCTAGATATTTTATTTCATTTTGCCCTGTTGCTTCAGACTTTATAAAGATCCAAAATCCACCAAATTAAATTGGTGTGGCCTTACCTGTAGAGTGGCCGTACAAACTTCATCCTTCCCTGAACAGTAACAAACTTGAGAGCAGGGTCCACAGCACCCTCCCACTCTGCCCTGATACCCAGCCTCAGCCATCTGGGCAGGAGGGAAATACAGAAGCAATATATATTTTTAAAATCTGTAAAGTTAGTTGCAGGGCTCAAAAAAGATTCATTTTTTTGCACTGGTGCACCCAACTTGAAAATTTTTTGGGGGGGGTACACCATATAAAATAGAATATTTTTTTAAGTAAAATGTCAGCAAAAGCTAGGCACATGTATGCATATGACCTTTTGAGTGACAATAATACAGACTAAAATGTCTACTTTTTAAGTGACACTGAAGAAGAGTGGCGGATGTCACTTGAAAGGCCCAGAATTCGAAGTAATCTCCATAATTTATCCAGTAGTACAGTCTAAATTGTCTTTGAATATACTAAGTCTTACTTATAGGTATTGTCTTCATTATCATGTTATCAAGATTGCTCTGTATGTAATGTATTTACAGAAGTGTTTCCATGGTGAACACATACAGATTCTTCAAGCCTGGAATGTATCACAAACATATGTTGAACAGAAACTCACCTGAACTTGATCTCTGAGTTGTTGTTGGCACTCATACCATAGACTTGGTCCATCTTTTCAATATGCTGAATCGACAGTGGGGGCTGAAACATGGGTAAAGACAAGGACAAAATTGGGTGTTACTTTCAAATTGATAAAGTTACCTTCATTCAGTACAGTCAACCTAAGACATTCCTTGGAAAGGTTCACATCATTGCCTTACAGGCACCCGATGCAATTTCAGATGGGCAAAACAAAATATAATCTGGATGACAAAACTTGTTGTTATCTACTTTTATTTACTTTTACTTCATTGACGCATTTGAAATATGTGAGGCATTGACGCATGTGAGGCTTTATTTTTTGGGTACCACCTATAAATAGCTAGAAAATTGACTTTGAAAATCCAGTTTCGCCACCCTGAAATTGCATTGGATGCCTTAACACCGACTAGAGTGGCTATCGGATGCCTTTAAACTGACTAGAGTGGCTACGTTAGAGTGGCAGGTAACTAGGGCCCATCCCCACTAGGATGAGCCAAATTGAATCTGGTTCCGATCCGCATAAATCCGGCTTAAAGTAGGATCAAAGCCAGATCAAAGCAAATCAATTTGGCTCCATCCGGACAATTTTATCCTACTGGGAATGGGGCCTAGGTTAAAGTTGTGTTGACTTGTGTACCTCCAGGAGCAGTTGTGCCAGAAACTCAGTTTTCTGACCAGGTGACATGTCCTGCAGGTCCTGGGGAGTGAACTGGTCCAGCTGGTCAGGTGTGGCCTGACTCCAGCGCTGACACAGGGAGGAACACACGTCTGCCAGGGTCGTGTCATAGCTGCAGGAGAAGATGATACAGAAAAGATGAATGAATGAACACATTTACTTACAATCGTACATGGTAAAGTAAATTATCAAGACTACAAGCCAGGTTAATCTATTCTACAAGTTATACCTGTAACTACAAAATATTATTGACATACTAGTATGGAATGATACATGTATTGTTGTCATGTCTAAAACCTTTATCTGCCTACAAAAGTCAATTCCTGTATACTTAAACTATAAGTTGTAGGTCAATTCCTGCATACTTCGTTCTAAAAATGAGACCAACTCATTCATACCAAGGCATGACCATATTGTAACTCATAAAAATTATACTGTTTCTTATGATAATAATAACTACAAGATACATTGTAGGGTTAAGTTCATACATTCACTCACCTGGGCTTTACAGGTGGCATACCAGGTGTATGTAGCCAGGCATTCCAGTCCACCTGGTCAAACAGACCTTCAGAAACCTTAAACAATGAGTGAAAGTTTGCAAATAATTACAAAATTATTACATGTACTACGAAAGTTTGCAAATATTTGCTGATTTGCAAGGAAATACATGTAGGGTGTGACAAAATAATAGTGTACATTAAAAATTAGCATGAATAATAATACAAATGCTACTTTTACATGTAACTATTATTGTTGGGTTTGATTTCTTTTGTGTGCAGTGGAGTATCAAATGCCCCACACTTGCAGGACATAGAAGTGATAAATAAATGCAGTTTTGTGCAGGTGGGTTGGAAAGGTGCCTAAAACTAGGAAACATTTTGGTGACTACTGTACAGTACTTCAAATAACTTACCTCTTTCGGTGCTGTAATGAGGACAATGGCAAATAAAGTGTATTACGTCCTCCACTGTCTTTCCAGAATATTTGACACTTAATCAAGTGACTAGTTTACATGATATTTGACACCTGTAGATATCTTTAAAGAAAGGAAGAAGGTAAACATTTTTCTGGTAACCAACTTCACCTCTTTCTTGAAGTAGTCCAGCAGAAAGGCTTTCCACTCCTCAGTGTCCAGGCACTTGTACTTAAAGGTGTCAATGTACTTCCTCAAGAATGGTTCAAACTTCTCTGTAAGGACAAAAATTAGGATAAAATGTGACCCTAGCATGTCCACATTCATGAGATATCAAGTTCTGCTGCAGTGCCATAAAAAATTGCCAGGGCCCCAAAATCTCATAATTTTGAGGTCCCATCAAGACCTACCCACCTAGATTAGTATTATATTGTTCCAAATATCACAATCCATCCCACCCTTCTCGATTTATTGTGTTGATATGACAGACACATGGACACACACACACAAATGATACCGAAAACATAATCTTCTTGGCAAAGGTAATAAACTCTTATCATCATCTAATCGGAACAGCTTTTATCAACCCACAGGTATATCAATGCAAAAACATTACTAGGCCAAACCAATTTAATTTGTTGGTTGGCTGTCAGATTCACTCGCTTCATTTTTTTTTTCTTATTTGCAAAAAAAACAAAAACAATTCAGGTTCTGAATCAACTTCAAAATGCTCATATTTTTGCCCCATCAGTTGAAGGAAGCCCCTTCTCTTCAGAGTTGTTACTGTAAAATTTTTTCCATCTATCAAATTAGTGGTTTGATCAAAACCTGCAAATATGTAGGATACCTAGGCCTGTTTTTATTTTTTTACCATGTCGCTTCATACTTTTTTCTGAACAAATCCTCATATTTTTTTTCTGAAAAAATCTGGGAACCAACAAATCAAATTGGTGTGGCTTTATGTACTAGACATTTCAAAGAGAAGATCCACCCATGAGGTACCTGGTCCTCCCACCAGCTCCTCCAGGTAGTACAGTAGAGTAAAGCCCTTCTCATAGGGTACAGAGGAGAAGGCATCATCAGGATCCACACCCTCCAGTCTAGGTACCAGGTTAGTCAGCGGGTTGGTCTCACCAAACGTTTGTACCTACATGTGTAGAACAAGTTTGGATACTAGTTCTATACACAAGCACTCACAGGCAAGTGTTTTATTCAGCCAACATTCTGGTGACTGTCTGTCACCTTCATCAGGGCAATTCTGACTGGTTCACATTGCACTGCAACACAGGTGTCGATTTTATGTAGATGCGTTCCCAAACGTAAAATATTTAGTTACACATCAATAGCAGCGACACCTGTGCTGTACAATGTTAACCAGTCAGAATTGCCCTGAGGAAGGTGACAGACAGTCACTGAAATGTCAGCTGAATAAAAGACTTGGCTGTGTAAAAAGAGTCTCTTTGTTTAATTATACAAATGCAGATAGTCATGTTCGTAGGAAGGAAAGCTGGCTTACATGATGTGCATTATGATGGTTTATTTACAACTTACCCACTAGACATGCATGCAGTACACTGTATGTATGTTCATATAAAAGAGAGTAGACAAATATCAATGACAAGTGCTATTATGTCTGAAAACGTAAATTCATAAGCAAGTAGACTTTGACAACAGTCAAGGAAGACTTACCGAATGATACAGGTCTTTCCAGCCTCCTAAAGACAAAGATGATAGAAAAGGTTTCTTCAGTTTTCTCAAACAACAAGAACTTCTTACAAACTACATAAAATTACAGTCTTTAAGACTGTATAATATCATAAGAAAACTATATGTATCATGGGTGCCCCCCAAAAATCTAAAATACTGGTAAAAAGTACTACAACAAACTTACTTTTCTGGCTTGTATGTTAAGAGTATACTGTACATGTATAGCAATATTAAATTGTTATAATAACGTTATATGTCATAAATTTAATATCTAACTTACGTAAATCCATGATGTGTTTTCTCAAAATGTCAGCAATTCTACTGTACCTAAAGCAGCAAACTGCCTAGTCTTCTCTCCATGCATCCTTCCTGCAATCTTTCTCTCAACAAACACTGTGTGGCCTTCATTCAACCTGAGGGTCAGAGAAAAGAAACAAGTTACACCCAATTTAGAGCTAGGACCTATTGGTTCTGAGCCGAACATTCTGACCATTTATTATGCCAGTGACTAGGGGTGGGTACCGGTTCAGCTGGACCGGTTTAAACTGGAACGACGTTCGGGAACCGAGTCGATAAAACCGAAATGCAAAAACCAGATCATTGGACCTGATGTACATTTCTGTAGATTGTACACACATCTTAAGATAATCTGGACATGGCAGGTAAAGAAAATAACCCTGAATCAAACTAGATTAGCCTAAATCCATGTTTGTCTCTTTCTGTAACTGTGTTCAGCTTCAATATACATGGTACAACTTGAACATAATATATATTAACACACTAGTGAGTGACCTGTACTCATTCATGTTTCGCACTCCAAAATATGATATGTATAATAGTTCTACTGTACAATAATCAATAATCTGAATTTTCTATACAGGTACCCAGCCCTATCAGTGACAATGCCAAGCATGAAAAGAAACTGAGATTGAAATCATAAGTTTATGTTTCATGTTGCCCACCAGAAATGCTCCCATGTCCTGTTGGTCACCAGGTTTCCTGTCCAACTGTGAGAGATCTCATGAGCCACCACCTGTAATGTAGACATCAACATCTTAAGACATGGCACCAAAATACGACCTCATCTGATTGTAGGCCGTACAAACTTAGTTTCTCAGTTGATCAAACATGGGAGATTATATTGTCCACCTCTTTTACGTTATACTTGTGTAGTCTTTGGGCGACACCAATTTAATTTGTTGTTTCTTGGATCGCCATGTCTATTTTTTTCTGATTTGAAAAAAAAAAAATTTTGTTCTAAATCAACTGCAAAATGCTCAATGAAAGACATATTTTGGGCCCAATGGTTGAAGAAAGTCCTTTTCTTCCTAGTTGTTACAGTTTTTGAATGTAAGAAAGCAATTTTGTTCCATTAAAAGCTCAAAATCTATTGTTTTAATTATAAACCAGCCTGGTATGTTCATTTCATGGCTCATATTGTAACATTTCCGGCCTTGGCCTGTTATTTTTTTTCGCCCTGTCGCTTCATATGTTTTCTGAAAAAATCCGAGAAACAACAAATTAAATTGGTGTGGCCTTGTGTTGGAATAAAGTTTCACATTGTTCTATTGTTCTACCAACACAGATGAACTTCCATGATAACAGCTGTTTGCTTATATCTAAAAGGTTGATACAACAGCATTAAGTAACGTCAACCTAGAAACCTCAACAGTTAGCAATTGACTTACATTTGCAAGTGACCTGTCTCCAGCCTGGAAAAGGTATGAACAAATTGGTTATTGACAAAAATAATGATAAGCATTTGCTGAGACAGAATAACAGATCACAAAGTAGGAAACTTTTTACAATGTGTTTAAATTGCATGAAATTCAATACAAGGCATTTGTATACAAGTACTTAGCTATAGCGGTGTAAGTAATGGCCCTTAAACTATTACGCAGATTGGATTACATGTCAGCTCAGCTGTTACTGAAATGCAGTCAAACTTGCCAAAGTTTGCCATTGATTTCAACAGCATGACTGTGTTTTGCCTACTGTAAAAATTGGCACCTGCTTGGGCACATTGGGCAATTGGGCAGTCTGTTGTAAAATTTTGCTGTCTTCTAATGTTCTCTGTCTTGTCTTACCACAATGCTTTTTGTATAAGAAGACCACTTGTCCAAGAAGACCACCTGGTCCCCTGGGTGGTCATCTTAGGCAAGTTTCACCGTAAGACCACACTGACTTCATTGTATGGATGATATCCACTGAAGACCCCAAAACTAGTGTGCGTGGGAATAAAAAATTCCAACCAAAAAACTGCTTAACCACATGAATACAAAGCTGCGCACTAGTAGATAGTTACTTTTACGACAAGCCGGAACATGCTGGGCTTTTGCAGCATTTATGAGTCTGTACTGTACTGAGTTCTGTGGAGCTTCGGCAGCCTGGATGCCGTCATCCGTAGTTACTGCCAGCTCCCTATTGTCTATCGACTATGGAGGATGGCACCCAGGCCTCAGGAAGTGATTTTGTTTTGAGAACAGGCGAAAATCAATGCACGCATGCAGATGTCATCCATAAAATCAATTCAGCGAGGCCCAATGGAAAAAATGAAATATCTTGGAGTTGTACCCACGAGCAGTGTGGGTGTGACGAAGGTGAGACAGGGGTTCTCCATGCCTCCATACGGGAAGGAGGGAGGCAGCACCAGGAGGTCATACTGTCCCCACACGTACGGACCCAGCAGATCCTCCGCTGTCTTCAGCATTGTCTCTGTCTGAAATCAATCAAAAACAAGAAATATTCAAACATCTAAAAACATATACAACATCATACAGACAGTACCATCCAGCAATTATATATATCAGCATCAGCATTTCCCTCTTACATGCAGTTCTTGAAATTCATTTTTGGGAATAGGGTGCATTTATAGGAATAGGGTGCATTTATGGAAATAGGGTGCACAAAAACATTTTGGGTGCAACATATAAAATACTCTGAAACAACAAATATTTTAGTATTTTTCTGACACTTAGATGCCAGAAATATGCTGTATAATACATTTAATATTTTTACATAATTATATTATTTATTATTTATATATTAATATTTTTACATAAACCTATAAAAATATTGGGATGCACTATTGCAGATAGTGGCCAATTGCAGAATGCCATAAATATTGCAATATCCATTACTAGATAGTTAAGGGGCATGTTTTTCAATGCCAGAAGAAGAGATATGCTTGCAATAGAAGGCAAGACATGTCTGGAAAAACTTTTTTTTCAATTGGAAATGCAGGTGCTTATTATTCCCAATGGCACAGCGAAACTGGCGTATGAGACCTTCAGTTTGACTAACCTCTGCAAACTCGTAAGCACTCTTGTCCACCAACTCCTTTTCTGACCAGACCTTCGTACGGTGATCGATGTCCCTGTTGGAGAGAAAACAGTTATACTCTAAGTGTTATTCAAAGAATATTGTTCAAGGGTTAGGGTTAGGGTTAGGGTTGTATCGGTATAACTGCCCTTTGCTGTAACACACCAGCTCAGTGTACATAATACTTTTTTGAACCACCTTTTAGGTTGCCCACCTACAAGTTACTACTTTCCTCAAATTACTGTAAGTAATGTTACAGACATAAGCCTTTGACAATATTTCTAACAGCCTTTAGTTAACTGATACTAGCAATAGCCATTAATACCTAAAATTAAAAAGCATCTGCCGGATACAGCGGTGCAATCCAAGTGGGCATGGTTTTTTTGGTGGGGATGGCATTCTTAAAATTCAGGTAGCACACTGGGCAACCTAGGTTCAAAAATAGGTTGCCCCAAGTAAAATTTGGTTGCCCGAGCAACTTGGCAACCAGGTACTAGTATTTTTCACGCTGCAGCTACAATACGGATTTTTCATTCATAATTAATACAAATGCACAACCAATGCACAACCATGTTTTTACCTGCTCTCCAAGGCTCCAGCCACTATAGCAATCAGGTAGGTGGGCATTTGTACCTGAAGAAAAATATTAGAGAATGATGGTCGGTTCTAAACGGAGTCTTTACCCCAACATATTGTGGTGTTTGTAACATTTTCTAGATATCTAGATGCATGTACCTGGGTCTAAACACAAAAGATGCTGTTATCTAAACAGAATTCCCACCTTTTGATCAAACTTGTACAGAGTTCTGGTTTGGTCTGTTGGGTCTGTCTCTTCTCCACCTCTCTGTGCAGACATCAGGGCCACTAGAGGTTTGGGCACCGAAACCTGAAATAAAAAGAAAACGTTTAAGAGTCTAGCGAAGTACCCGTACAGAAATCAACTTAAATTTATGATTTCATGTATATTTCAGAGACCAGTGCAATGGCCAGGTGGGTAGAGTGCTTGCCTTGCATTTGCTAGTTTGAATTTGATCCTGGCCGAGTCATATCAATGACTTTAAACATGTACATGTTGGACATACTGCTTTCTCTGCTTAGCACTCAGCATTTGGGAGAGAGTAAGTTGAACACACACACACCAATACCAGTGAACTTGCCTCCTGCTGTAGTGATTGCACTACTGTGTGGACCAGGGCTATTGAAACGCGGGAAGGAACTTTAAGTTTAACGGTATTTCAGACCCTAACAATGTACAAAGTGTTCTAGCTGGACAATGGTGTGCATACTTACCTCAGCTTGATAAGTTATCTTGGTAGAGGGGGTGTCCTGGCATGGTAGCATGCTGCGGGCATGGATGGCCTACAGAACAATCAGTTTTGAGGTTAACGACATTCAAGATAACAGAATTGTTTTAAATCCAATTACACTACACATTACCTGTAGTAAAAATGAATTCCTATGAATGCCTGGAAACAATTCTTTACAATTTTCAACCATTTACAACCATTTTGTGTCACGTAAAATTGTCCGCAGGCATTTATGAAATTATAAGAACAAGAGGACAGCACCCACCTGACACTGACTGAACAGGTAAGGGTGCTGTTGTCCTGCTGTCTGCTGTGGGGACAGCCACTGTAGAGCTGAGGAGGACGGTGCTGTCTCATAGCTGACTTTCACTTGGCATTTGCTCCCTCTGTATTAAAAAAGAGGACTAGTACTGCAGCTTCATGTTCGTTTCTAGTAAGGCCATGTTGATTTAATTATATTGATGACATCCTCTAAGAACAGCAAAACTGACGTGAACATGCCAATAGAAAAAGATTGGAAAAAAAGTTTCCTTCATTATGAAATCTACATAGTCATGAAGGCGAATTTTCATGGCGAATTTTCATTTTTTCCAATTTTCCTCTTTTCTTTTGGAATTGATTTTGGCATTCTATGACAAGTATCATTTTCCAATATGTTTTTGTAATTTGTGGCATATATTTGCTCATTTTGCAGCTGCCTTGCATGATTTACAGTATGGTCAAAACTTTTTTTTTATTAATGAACGAAACTTCATGTGCAATTGGATGCCATCCATATACAATCAACAAATCAACATGACAGTTCAAATTTATGTTGTGAAGTTTATTACTGCCACAAATTTTTCTTCAACAACCAATTCTTCATTAATTTTGGAACAAATACTGATCAGTATCTACAAGTACTATCATGAAAGTTCATCTGTGTTGGTAGTTACATGTTTAAAGTTAAAACTTTTGGTCCAACACAAAAAAGTTCTCTCACTGGGTCAGTCTACAGAGGAAGACCAGAGTGACTGGTTGAAAGCTCTAGGTGAAAGAACTTTTTGTGTTGGACCAAAAGTTTAAACTTTAAACAAGTATCTACAAGTATTAGTTCTCACTTTGCGTGACAGTTGACTGGAAGGCTGATCTGCAGGGGTGATCCAAAAGGTGCCACCTGGTCCTTGAGCTGGAACTGCAGCGGCTGAGCTGTGCTGACATCCTCCACACCATGGATGGTCAGCTCACGTGTGTCCAGTACCTGGGTAGGAAGAGGGAAAGAAATCATATAAACTTGTTGAACTTTTATTTCTCAAACCAAATGTCTATAAGGCCACACCAATTTAATTTCTTGTTTAACAGATTTTTCTAGAAAAATAATGGAGCTCGTGGGCGAAAAAAAAAATAAAACAGGCCTAGGCATCCTATCATGGCCCAAAATGGTACGATAGGAGCCATGAAGTCAACACACCAGGCTGGTTCAAAATTTAAACAATGAATTTTGAACTTTTAATGAAAGAGATACATTGTTACAGACTATTACCACTAAGACAAAGTTCACCCTATCTGGTACACAGTACGATACATTCCATAGATTATTGTCATACCATATCTGCCTACCATATCTGCCTACGTAGGCCAATTTCTGTACACTTTATTTCATAAGCGAGACCATATCAATACATGACCATATTGTAACCCATACTGTATATATAGTAGTTTGTAGTAAATAATGTAATAAGAAGTAGTTTAGTTTTGTAGTTGTATTGTTGTATTACCGCCACACATTGTACCATGTACGATTGTGGAGCAATAAAGCTCATTCATTCATTCAATGTGTGCGTGGGAACAGGCACAAAGTCTAACACATACGTCACTAGATGAGGTGATCAGTGGGTGTGGCCTCCAACAACTGGGCAAGTGCAAACCTTGGACGGAGTGGTCATAGTCTGACCAGTCCCTGACCAGTGTTAGGGACACCATGGCCCGTCTGATACACGTTCTGGCCCTCGCATTTTGCGTGGGAATCTCCGTCATCTTAGGAGATCCCGTACCGGTCTTTAACGACTGTGGTGAGTCATTTGACTGTGTATAAGAAACAAATCCGACAAATTGTTTGTTTCCTTTTGAATGATTTTGCAAAGGTCATCTGTTGTTTAACACTCACAGTCCTCATTTCAGGATATGGATGCATTTTCCTTACTATTTGTGTACTTAGGCCACACCAATTTAATTTCTTGGTTAACGGATTCACCCGCTTCATTTTTTTCTGATTTGCAGAAAAAAAATTCAGAATCAATACTGCAAAATGTTCATATTTTGCCCTGAACAGTTGAAAACAGTCCTTTTGATCCTAGTTGTTACAGTTATTCCATCTTTCATTGCAGTGGTATCATTAAAAGTTCAAAATTCATTGTTTATATTTTGAACCAGCCTGGTGTGTTGACTTCATGGCTCCTATTGTACCATTTTGGGCCATACATTTGTAATAGGATGCCTAGGCCTATTTTTATTTTTTATTTTTTTCGCCCGCCCGCTCCATTATTTTCCTAGAAAAACCCGTTAACCAAGAAATTAAATCGTTGTGGCCTAATAGGATGTCTAGGCCTTTATCTAGGCCTATATTTTTTTTGTCCGCCCGCTGCATTATTTTTCTAGAAAAATCCGTTAAGCAAGAAATTAAATTGGTGTGGCCTTATACTGATAAAATAACGTTTCAGGTTCCTAATAGTTGATGGTGTGGCTGAAAGACTTATTACTAGTATATATATATAATAAATGCTTTGCGTTTTTTGCACAACAATGCCCATGAATGATTATGTCGTTTCTTATTAGACATGCATATTACTTGTATCTCTGTACAGGATCCAAAGTGGCCAAAATCAACTCTATCAACATCACACCATGTGCAACTGAGCCGTGTCAGCTGGTGAAAGGACAAAACGTCTCCGTGGTTCTCGAGTTCACCACAAGTCAGAGCTTACTTCAGATATTAATTTTTATTTGCATGTTCATGCCCATGGGGCTAAATGCATACATCAGAATGTGATGTTATATGTACATCGTACTGAGTAACATGATACATAGGATATAACAGAATAACAGAATGACGAAAAAGTCTTAACAACTACTCTTTGAGAATGCCTTGCCTTCTTATTCAATAAAAAGCCATTCTGTAAGGCCACATCAATGTAATTTCTTGGTTAACGGATTTTCTAGAAAAAATAATGGAGCGGGCGGGCGAAAAAATAAAAAAAAATAAAAAAAGGCCTTAAGGTATTCCTCTTATGGCCCAAAATGGTACGATAGGGCTATTAGGAGCCATGAAGTCAACTCACCAGGCTGGCTCAAAATTTAAACAATGAATTTTGAACTTTTAATGGTAGTATTGATACAACTGCATTGAAAGATGGAACTGTTCAGGGCAAAATATGAGCATTTTGCAGTTGATTCTGATTTTTTTTTTTTTTTGCGAATCAGAAAAAAATGAAGCGGGCGAATCCGTTAACCAAGAAATTAAATTGGCGTGGCCTAAATTTTAAGTAAAACATGTGCATTATTCCTTTTTTTTCAGACAAGCAGATAACGAAGGCTAGTGCAGTTGTGCACGCCATCGTACTTGATGTCAGGGTCCCACATGAGATCCCAAACCCCGATGCATGTAAGGATTCGGGACTGAAATGTCCCATAGCAGCCGGGGGAACTTACAACTATACCTCCTCCCTCTTGGTGTCAAAGTCATACCCGTCGGTAAGAAATTTGTTTGTGTTAAAGTGTAGGGGTTACCGGGTAGGCCAACTTAACAACATTACAAGTTTCAACTTGCTCTAGTTGGAGCATATGTTCAGTTTCATGATTATATCTTCAGGACTCAAAATTAAAGGTGATCCAATGGCAACTGACCACTAAAATTTAGGCTGGGACGACTAAAAAGACACTTTGGGACATTTTTGGGACAATAGAAAAATTTAATCAACATCAGAATGTCAGCCCTTCTTTTGTTTATCAGGCACACGTCCCGGCTTTTGGCTCCAGAAAATTCCCCCCAGATTTCCTGTCTACTGTGCAATTATAGTGCTCCTGGGAGTGAATATCAGCAAAATAAGGATGACTTTAAGTTGATGTCATACATTATCTAAAAAAAAAACAGATTGGAACAGTTCATCCTCACTTCGGGACAACTGAAATTTATTTTGGGGACAGTGCTGGGACAATAGGAAGAAAAGTTAATTTCAAGGCCTGACCTTGCCCATTGGAAGCCCTGGACACACTGTCAGACACACACGCACACACACACACACACACACACAAATCCTGTTGCAGACATAAAGCGCCTGCTTGTAATTTGATACCATATAATTTGAGACTTTTCCTCTAACGTTCCTGCCATCTCTCACGCTATTTTTCAGATCAAGTTTGTGGTAGAGTGGGAACTACAAGATCAGGACGGAGATGTCATCTGGTGCTTCCAGGTCCCAGCTCAAGTTGAAGGGTAGCTGCCACGCGGGCTATGATGTGAATCATTCTTTATTCAGTGAACAAGAAATATACAAGAACTCCAGGTCATGCCAGCCAGTAATGACCGAGCATGCAGGACAACATTAACAATGACAATGACTATGACACACACAGATGACATTAAAAAACCAACACTCGTTGACTATAACAATCTGTTTTAGTAGCTTGGGGTAGCTTGTCCACATACTTATCTATCTCTCGGAAATGGAATAAACGGGAATAATATACCTTTCAGCCTGATGATCCTCTCTGTAGATCTCGTTTCACTATCTAAGGCCACACAAAGGAACTACAATGTCAAAACCAAGCGTAGACCCCATGCAGACCCTTTATCAGACTGGACAGGTTTTCTACCTTCTGGACTGGACGGGATTTTCCACCAACCCCAAAGTAAGCTGGGATAATTGCCATATGGCCCTTTATCAGTCACACAGCACCTGTACATACACACGGGTGTTACACACAGGTGTGTGACTTGACTCTTCAGGAATGCTGTCCAGACAGCAAGAACTGAACTGTAGCAATTGGCTATAATATTGAGCAGAAAGAGCCACTGCCATTGCGTGGAATGGGAAACTTTCCTTCTCTAGGATTACATGTAAGCACTTTTTAAGCAGATTTTTACTCACACATTCTTTTCTCAATTCTAAAGCTGGTTTGGGTAAAATCTGTTAATAATCAACTTTGCACACTCCTACTCCTAGTCTGGCAATCATGCAACAAAGGACTGTTTGTGCTTGAGTGTTTGCAAGTACAGGGGCGTTACCACTCTTGTTATATACAGTCTGTTTTGACACGTAGACATAAAATATTCAGCTAGAAATGGCTGCAACTTTCACCTTAGGTTTCACTTTCTTAGAGGCTGTCCTAGTATTTCTGCAGTTTCACTTTGACTAGTTTTGGGCACAACAGCAAATTTTCAATAAAACCATTATATTATATGAACGTGGCTATTTACACTCCCGGTGTGTAAATAAAATCTATTTGTCTTTTATATACACTCCGGGAGTGTAAATAAAATCTATTTGTCTTTTATATACACTCCGGGAGTGTATATAAAATCTATTTGTCTTTTATATACACTCCCGGTGTGTATATAAAAGACAAATAGATTTTATATACACTCCCGGAAAGTTGATAGGGCAGACATTCGAATGATCTGTCGCCGGTGGGTTATCCAGAGTCACCAAAGGGACCGGGGCGAACCCCGGGTTGGTCTTGGTCTGATAGATGCACGCCAGGCCGTGAGGTCGGCGCTTCTTCCGCATGTATTAGCTCTAAAATTACCACAGTTATCCATGTAGGATGTGACGATCAAAGGAACCATAACTGATTTAATGAGCCATTCGCAGTTTCACTGAGACAGTTTAAACTTGCACGTGCATGGCTTAATTGTCTATACTATTACTAAAGTGCGACATTACGTCTTCCGTGGTCTACAAAAGAGAAGGTAAACCCTTCAGACATAGTGTTAGACATAGCTATAGTTTCCTAAGATGTATTACATTTTATTATGTAGATTTGGAAGTTATTCTTTACTCTGTTTCAATGTTCTTTTGTTTATGTCACTTGCAATTAGCCTTTGGCAGGAATTTGCAATAAACTTTTCTATTACTAAAAAGAGACACTGACTCCAGGTGTTTGAGGTCAGCTCCTTTTACTTAGTGACTCTAGTGGAACAAACATACTGTGATCAATGTAGCCAAAGCTAACTACATGCTAGCTTTTATCAAAAGACACTGTTGGTTATACAACAAGTGTTCACAGTCTAATGTCACTCTACATAACTTTGCTCAAATATCTCTACATAACTTTGCTCAAGATACTTCAGGCCAGGGGTTATCAAAACAAAAATAAAACATATAATCTAATGGAACAAACATACTGTGATCAATGTAGCCAAAGCTAACTACATGCTAGCTTTTATCAAAAGACACTGTTGGTTATACAACATGTGTTCACAGTCTAATGTCACTCTACATAACTTTGCTCACAAGTATGCCAGAGTATTGTTCCCCTACTTGCTCCTGGGTCATGCAGGCTGACAAGTCTGTGTGTGTAAGGTTTACAACGTCGAGCATCCAAGTACATACCGGTACATATACTTGCTGCAGGTCCTGAGCTACCTCTGTAACTAACTAACTAGCTAAAATGCTTATAAATTTTGGACATCAGGTCGAAGATTGTAATACAGGTCTAAAGATGACTCATATTCCATCGCAAATTGATGCCTTACATGCTAGTGTTATCAGGCGGTTAATGGATAACTCAGAGGGGGACTGGAAGATACTTCCACGTCTGTTTCTTAACAGTTTTGGAAAAGATTTCCTTATTCTAAATATGCAATTTAAAGACAAACGGGATTGTCCTAACATGGAACACATACCTTTGTACTACAAACATGTTATCTGTAGTTGGCACAAAGCGATAGGCAGAAATATGTTAGAACCCGAGAAATGGAAATTAATACAGTCACCTCTATGTAACATCTGTTTGGAAATAGAGGACGAAAACCATATGTTCTTTCAATGTAAAAGACTTAAAAATTTTTGGAAAAATACTGAACATCATAATACTGAAAAAATACTGAACATCATAATTATCATAAAAGATATCAATATTGAAACATTAATATATGGACTTCCAAGGAACTTACAACAAACAAATGCAGGTAATCATATGATTGGTATAGCACAGTATGCAATATTTAAAACCTGGTGTCTATATAAGGAAAAAAGCTTCTACAAAATAATTGATCCATTCTCTGTTTTCTTAAATGATTTTATGTCCAGCTTAAAAATAGAGCAAAATATATCATACGGAAAAGCAAAAAGAAAATGGGGGGATCTTCTTTACCTGATAGATTGAAATAAACATACTGTATATATTGTAAATATCATCATGTAACATGTGACAAAAGAATAAAGACCACGGCTCTGGGATTGTGGAATATAAAAAATTAAAATTTTTTAAAAAACTAGCTAAAATGTCCGGTGGATGGTTCTTCTCCTCCTCTTTCTAGTCCCTGTACCACGTCTCTTCAGGGGATCGCTCTGGTCCCTTATCCATCAGTTGCTGAGCTGCCTCCATGCTGATTCCCTTGATCTTGTGGAGGCCATACAGAATTGCCTGCAAAATAAATATGAAAGGTGAAATATCTTAACTGACATCCTATGCCACTCAAATGAAACATGGTAAAATGGTCACCTTACTTGGACATGCAACTTGTTTGAGCACAACTTAATCTGGACATGGATTAACATCGACACGTATTGGTAAGTGGCTAAGAACTGGAAGGTTCGGGTCTACAACCGATATTGCTGGTATGTCAGCTTGAGTTTTTGCATTCAGTAAAGTCAGTTTCAAACAATCTGTGTTGATGTACGCGTAGATTGTGCGTCATTAGTTGTCAACCTGTCAGGGTAATGTATGAATACAACATACAACATGTTTCATAATATTTGCTTGGGGAGAGCCCTGCACATAATTTCCCGCCAGTACTGAATAGTCATAAATTTGCCCCCCTCCCACTACATGCACCACAGAGTAGAGTAGAGTAGAGTAGAGTAGATCTTTCGTCTCGGTCTGGCCAAGGATTGTGGCTAGTATGGCTTCAAGAGTGACTTAACTAGCCAAGGGAAATTCCTGAGCTACAATGAGAAAAAAATCGATGTATACTCACGACTGATTTGGCCGGATTCCCGACCCTGACAGGCGCGGCTTCCCGTAATGAATACATCCAAACTTCACCGCTCTATAAACATGAGCACACGGAAACTTTTGGACGCCTTCAGGTAATTTCCTGTTCTCAGTTTCCACCTTCTTGCTACTGATCTTACTGAGCTCAGCGTGTGTTGTTTCTTGATAGTTGTCCAGTGCTGCCTTAAACTCTGCCCAAGTGAGAAATTCGTCCCCTAACTTCAGTAGGGACGGCGCGGCAGCCATGTTGGCGCGAGAGACCAGGCCTCAGCGGGAGACGAAAAATAGCGGGAAATCCCTGTCGAGTGCTGATTGGCTGACATTCGGGTCGTAGGTCAAAACCCTGTGTTTTCGAACTTCGGTGGGGATTTCCGTGTTGTTTTCTGATTTTCATCATCCACTAAGATAAACTTGAACACACTTGGTGCCCCTGAATCCTCAAACACTCACAAAAACCCAGGTTTTGGGCCTACCAAGGAGGCTAGTATTTCGGAGTGTAAATAAAATCTATTTGTCTTTTATATACACTCCGGGAGTGTAAATAGCCACGCCGATATTATATAGTCTCCTTGCTAATACTTAACTAATATACAAGAACACAAGCTTAAGCATGCACGCAAATTCAAGACAGTCCCTTTGTAAAAACCGAAAGGGGCGAGCAGGTCACTTACAATTTATCTTTAAGATCAACTATGCCTTATAATGAATTAACTTTTCATAGGGAAATGTGACATAGCACTGTTTTAGTGTTTATTGCACACCATAGCACTTTCTTGTTTGATTTTTTTTCCTTGAACCAAGCACCTCACCCCACCGGCCGCAATTGTCAAGACCCTAGGCGCGATGCCCCAGTTTGGGGCCTTGCCCAGTATGATATATAGATATAGATGATATATAGATAGATGTGTTGTAAGAGATAACGTTAATCTACACCATGCACCACTCACCACATGCTCCACTCCCTCCTCCAACACCTCCACATCAAGAGTGGCCGACCCTCTCAGGACCTTCTTGTCGAAGTCTACGACAAGGTGCAGGGCCATGTTGGTGGTTCTACAGGCCTGTGGGTTGCTTAGAGAGCAGGGATCAGCCATGGCGCGAAGCTCTAGGTAGCTAGGTTCAGCTAAAATTTGTGCCCGACTCCAAACACTGACTGTGACTGAGCACTACACTGGGCCAACGCGGAAGTGAGGGAAACGTGCGTTGCCGCAAAACGGCAAGGTGTCGTTGTCGTTGCACCATGCAATGGCGCCGCCAAGCGGCGTTCTTTCAAACTGCAGTGAGTTTTTCTCCTAGCCGTGCATGACGTATTGGAGATAAGTAAATTACGTAAGTAAATTATGTAAACAACAGATAATATGTAAGATGAAGGATGGAGTCGCTCTTGACAACATCATGATACATTTTGGACGGCTAATATCCATTTAATTCCTCAATATTGAATATTGCCAATAATCAATTTACTGTGAATTGATGATGTGCATGGGAAAATGTTTTAAGCACACAATGACGTTTTTCTCTTCTTCCGAATCTATCTTTTTTTGGACAAACCGATATACTTTAATTACGTTAACGTTTTAACACGGAGATTTGAAATAAAAAGGCATCCGATTAATGTATTGTTTGTCATATAATCAAAGAAACTAAAAGCAAAAGCCAGTTAGTTTTAGGAATACATTTGTACCATCGAAGCAAGGTTTCAAAAGACGGCAAGGCAGTCTCTACCTTGTGCTACAATCTGTGCTACCGATGCCTTATAGGATAATCAGGTATATCATCTTGACCTTTTGACCCATGACGTAATTGTTCGGTGTCTGGAGCTGAGAGCTGAGCTGCTGCGCTACATCCAGGTTTTTTTACACCGCTATATTTTATCCCACCGGATCCGGAATGGCGTAAAATTGTACCAGTTAGTCGGCTGGGCTTGTGAACGGGACATGTGCCGCAGAAAGTGTGGACTGGATCGCGGTAACGGAAGTGTAAGGCGTCGATTTGTTTCACCTTGCCCCCCTCCCCCACATCTTGGCCCCTGATTATTTTTCGTGACGTTGTTTGCTTTTATAAATAAGCGCCTTGCGGTCATCTTACATCGATATTACCGTTCTACCATCTCCAAAAGATCAGAAGACGCGATGATGATGCCGTGATGATTGTTATTCCGTCAGATAATATGAAAAATTTGACTTGAACGAGGTATAGTTCAAAGGGGCCCCGCCCCCCAAACAACTAGGGCGTGTGTCAAAAAACCCCGACTGGTTCAAAATTACACCGGAAAGAAACAAAAATACGGAACCGAACAAGACTAAGCACGATGGCGGCTAGTGATTCTGGGGACATCCGTGAGGGCTTCCTGTGCCCGATCTGTATGAAGGACTTACAGACGGTGCAGCAGTTACAGAACCATTTTGAGGAGGCACACAACACTGAGGCAGATAAACAAGTGTTCCAGCATCTGAAGGGTCTGTTTGGGAGGGCCAAGAGTAAGTTGTTGCGGCACGGGAGGGACCAGGATGGCGTGAGGGCGGACCGGGGGACCGCGGTCGGACGTTCGGACAGCAGCGACCAGGTGGCCGCGATCAGCACGGCGTACTACGTTGGCGGCGTGGATCCGACAATGTGGGAACCACAAGACTTCGGTAAGGATCATGATCAGTGGCGAAACTTGTTTTCTTTTAGTTTGCATCCATGGGCACCGCCATTTTGTTTCCCATCATGCAAAGAGGTGTATGATGGGAAGTAGCGTTGCCATTTTTGCTTGTGTATAGTTTCATTTGTATCTGCATGTCTTTGGTTTGAATCGTCAAATACTGTAAATCACGATTTTTTTTTTCGCGGCATGTTTATGTTCGCAGTTTTCTCAGTCATTTCTGTAATTTATTGTTACTAACCGTGAAGAAATAATTCGCTGACTTTCTTTTTGCTGCACCTTATGCCGCCACCGAGAACATATAGTCCCTAAAAACATGTCAATTTTTTTTAGACCGCAAACTTTTGCTACCGCGAACATAATGTGATTTACAGTATTTCAAGTGCACCTTTAGGCAGGGCACTTATGTAATAATTATTGCGTTGTATACCTAACAACAATGCTTAACACATGAATGATAGTGTCATAAAGAGGTCATTACATCGCCATAATTACTTTAACCAAGTCAGTAATCCTCCTTATTTTACCATTTGCAAATGTTTCTAGTAAATTATGATTCATCCAAGTCCCACAAGTAGTACTCAATGTTTAGATTATGACTCGCACCAGATTATGTCTTCGATGCACATAAATACATTTAATTTTAAAGTTCTATGATCAGGCCTCAAAATACTGGGTGCATGTGCACCTTAGTGCACCCAAAATTGGAGTTGTGCACCTAATTTTTTTTTGGTGGTGCACTGGTGCATCCAAACATTTTGTAGGAATTTTTAACATTAGAAGTCTATAATAGTATACCGGATGTTCTTGGTCTCTAAGTATCAGAAAAATAAGCTTTGTTGTAGTAATGTTTAACTAGATTTTGAAGTTAGCTCTCATTTTAGATTCAAGCTCAGAAGAGGAGCAGTATGTACGTACGACCTGTTGTTTCATATGCTGCACCCAAAAATTTTTTGTGCACCCAATATTTTAGGTTGGGTGCACCAGTGCACCTATTCCCAAAAATGAATTTCGAGCCCTGATGATATTTTTAGAAGCTCATGGAATTGCATAGATGTGTATCTGACTGCATTTCTATTGTACTGACACTTCTAATCCTATGCTGTGATGAATAATTTGTGTACACCCTTCCCCTGTATGTATGGTTGCTTTCTCCTACTTTCATAACTCTTATCTATCTATATTCACATCCTGCTCTATCTCTTGTCTGTGCTGCAGAGACATCTACCTTTTCGTATATGTACTGCATCAAAGGTAGCGTTTAAAATACTTACTTTACTATTGGTCAACTCAATAAAAAGCACATGCTGCTTGTAGTAGTCTGTGCAAACAACACAAGAATCAACTGTGCATTTCCAGGATTTTGGGAGTTATTTTGGTGTGACATGATGGGTTCAAGTAGGACCAATCTTGATCACACAATTCTGTATCTTAAGTTAGCTAGGGAGAAAGTTACATAGAACAGTTTGAAAGTGTTCCAAAAAGATTACTGTTGCTAGTTTCAAGATTAAGTATTATAATGTAGGCAGTTCTGAAACCTGCATTATGGAACATGATACAACAATACAAAGTCAGTTGGATCAACCCTAGTCCATTGCAAATAAGTGTCATTTGAAGGAAGTGGAGATGCTAAAACATGACACCTTTACAGTGTATTTAAAAGCTAGAAACACATCTGTCAGCCATGTTTGTTTACTTCTAGTACCTTCTGGTAGTTTGTGGTGGCACCCAAAACTGAGTGCCCCTCTTGTGGGCTGATTTAGTGTCAGCAATAAATACCAGAATGGTGAGATAATTGTACAAATATGTTGAAACTGTAAGTAAGTTGCAATCACACAATTTTTTTTTCAAGAACATATTCAATTTTTGGTGCAAAAATGTTACACAATGCCCCTTTAATTTAACGGATGTAGACAAATGCTTGGTGGAATAGCTTAACTACTGCCTGTCACATGTTCAACGCTCCTGTCCAAGATGCCCTTGCAGATATTACAATCATATGTATATCCATGCTTCATTTACATAATTTGCTGGCTTATTTAGCTCTCATGAATATATTTGTTGATCCACTGACATTGCCTGTAATGGAGAACAGTAATTGGAAAATCTATTGAGGTCATTACATTTCTGTCCTCCGTTTTGAGAGTTTTGGGAGAGTAGAAAAGTTTACTTGTCCATTCAATAAGTTGCCAATTAATGTATGTCTTTACTCTGATGTCCCGATTAAACGTACCGGTACGTTTATTTTTTTCGGCCCGAACGTCCACCCGGTACATTCTTATTAGGGACGGTACGTTTATTAATTTTTGGGAAAAAAATTGTCCGTACGTACCGCACCATCAGCAAGTGGCCGGCGGCCGCAAAATTCGGCAACACGTCACAGATAAATATTTGGTCCATGATAGCGGCATTTCTCATGAATATAATGTATATTATTTATTTTTCGCCTGCTGTCCATTTTTAAGTCCCAAAACGTCTGAAAAAGCAAAAATTTGCCCACAAAACCGAAGGGGAAGGCGAGTAGCTAATCGACGTATTTAGCACATGGCGGCCGCAAGTCCTTGTCAAAATCGGCAACGCGGCAGAAAAATGCCTGGTCCATTTTAGCGATATTTACCATGAAAAAAACGTATGTGGTTTATTTTCCCTCTGGTGTTAGTTTTTAGGTCCCGAAACCCCTAAAAAAGTAGAAATTTGCCCACAAGACGGACGGCCGACGTGGGGAGGGCGCCTAGCGCCTGAGCAGCATGACCCGTAAAAAGTCAAAGGTCATAGGGCACCCATATTGCGCAATCACCGTAAAAGCGCCGATTTAGCTAATTTTAGGGCGTTTAAAATTGATACAATCACATTATCGATTTTTAAAAAAACAATGAGATGAAAACCAATCAAAATTTTATGCTGAATAATATTTTTTTCTTCAAAAGTTTTTTTCTTCAGAAGTTTTTCTTCTTCAGAATCCAGACTTTGACCAGACTAGACAATGTACCATACCAAATAATTATTATGTTGAAATGGATTTTGTTGTAGATATACTCATTAAACCCCTATATTTGTACTTAATTGGGCTTGATTTTCTATCTCTTAAATAGTCAGATTTTCAACTCAAGTTGCAGGAGAAGGCTTAGCAAAGTGCATTTCAGAAGTGTAAAATACAATAGCTTCTCCTAGAGACTCCTACGGATTTTGTATTTCCCCAAAACAAGTACAATATATATATACTCATTAATTAAAGTGATATATACTCACTAATTAAATGTAACAGTGAAAGATTTGCCAATATATTGGTATTGAAATAAAGAGCACATTTTAGTATCAAAGACACACAGTTCACCTGTCAATTTGGTCATTTTCCGGGGGGTACGTTTATTCCGGAGGGTATGTTTATTAGACTTTGACGATTTGTCCGGGGGGTATGTTTATTCCGGGGGGTATGTTTATTAGGGACATGAGAGTAGGTAGTTTGCCCAGTCATTCTCTTGTAAAGCTGTTTGGTTATACATATATATGTAACCTATCATTTTTTGTAAGTTTGACCTATTTTTGTTCCTTCAGCAAGGAATAGTTACTGTAGAGCAACAATTTAAAGAAAGAGAAGTATCACTATCAGTTACTCATTTGAAAATCAAGGCCACACTAAAGATGTTCATAATTGAAGACATTAGAGATACTGTAACAAGAATAAAACATACAAGTCTAAACCTACATGTAATTATCAGTGTTAACTCTACTACGTAGTATGACTATGATTGAATATGCAGCACTGTACAATGTATATTATGACACACACTATGAGGGTATGAAATACTGGGTGATGCACCTTAGTGCAGGTAAAATTGGAGCTGTGCAGGTATTAGGCACTATATATTAGCATAGGTACTTGGTTTAAATTTTTGTAAGATGTATGTGGATTTTTATTTGCTGCACTCACTGTTACCAACTATAGAAAAAAGAAATAATATCAATAGTTTCTGAACGCTTGTTATTATTACTAAGATTCATAAACTTCTCAAAGTCTGTGTGGTGCAGGTAAAATTTGGTGCAGGTAATTTCCAGTGTTACGTGCACTCGCAGAAAAAAAAGTTTTTCAAGCCCCGGGTATACGTATGAAATGGGCAAAAGTTTTCTTCAACCTCCAATTGGTAAAAGGGCTTTGATTGATATTGAAATAAATTCCCATCAGAAAATTGCATGCTACATTTCCCACCCTTCATTGTGTAATGGATTTGTGTGAGAATCACTTCTGTCCTCCAAATGAGCAACAGAATGGACCAGAATCAGTGTCATTACAACCACTTACCTCTGAAAGGGGGTACAAATTGGCAATCATGGTGACAATCACACGTCCTGATGTGTATTTCCATACCAGTACACGTCTGTCTGTCCCACCTGCTAGGGCATTGGGAAGGTCTGTTCCATGAGATTTAATATTTTTAAGACCCTGTCACACATTCACAAATTTGGCCTCCCGAACACTAGCCGAATGCCCCACAATCACAGTTAGGACTAGGAGGAGGTCGTCACAAAGTTGGCTGAGTCATGATCAGCTGTTGTTCGGCGAAGTCAGGAATACTATCGTCAGCTGAAAGTTTTAAAATGTGTAGAACTTTGCAGGGGGGGGGGATTGGAAGTTTTGACCATTGTTGGCTGGTGTTCAGCGTAAGTCAGCTGAACACCAACTGTACTGGGGGTGTTGGTGGGTTAAATTTGACTGAAATTTAGCTCAAATTCAATTCACATACATGTAGAAAGGTATTGCCTAAATGTGGTCAGAGTGCTCCTGAACATCAGCCAAACTTGGTCAGCTGGCATTCAGGAACAGATTCGGGGGAAGGTTGTGAATGCATGACACTGGGTTTTTACTTCGACTCTGTTCCCAGGTATCCAAGATACTAGTAGTACTACGGTAGTGTACCTGTATGGTTTTACCTTAGTTCTCAAAGAAAAGATTAAATGGCAAATTATTTGATCACAAATTTTAACCACATATATCCAGTTGTAGACCATTGTGTACAATATGTGTAATCAATGCTAGTTCTATAAGTGCTTTTAATAGGTTTTATGTTCAAAACACACCAGATAGACATTGTATGATATTATTTCTTGTTATTTCTTATTATAAGATATACACACTAGGGTCTGCCCTTACATTTTTAAAAAGTTACAGTAGTGGTTCTATAAGTATAGTTGTCTTGAAACATTGGGGCTATTTTGGTGGCTTATGGTATTCATCCTTGAACTGTAATTTAGGATGTAAAAACTTTACCACCTTTAATCCATAATTCTGATGGGGCCAATCAGCCAGCCAATATACATGATGTATGTAATGCATACCATTAGCACATCACTTTGTACACTGTTTAGTACAGGTGCAGCAGTAATATAGGACAAATGAATAGGACCTTGCACTTTGCTGATCCTTCATTCCCCCAGCCCTCCCATCACTATAGGGCCACACCAATTTAATTTGTTGTTTCTCGGATATTTTTTGAAAAAATACTAGTATGGAGCGACAGGGCGAAATTAAAAAAAAAAAACAGGCCAAGGCACCCCATGATAGCCGGAAATGTTACGATATGAGCCATAAAGTGAACATACCAGGCTGGTTTATAATTAAAACAATAGATTTTGAACGTTTAATGAAACAAAGTTGCATTGTTACATTGAAAAACTTAAACAACTAGGAAGAAAAGAATTTTTTTCAACTGTTGGGGCCAAAAGTCTTTCATTAAGCATTTTGCAGTTAATATAGTCATTATAGAACCAAAAAAATTTTTTTTTTGCAAATCAGAAAAAATGGACAGGGGGAATCCGAGAAACAACAAATTAAATTGGTATGGCCTAGGGATGCCTGTCGTTAAAAATTTGTCAGTTTGGAGCTCTCATTTCCATTTACCATAATGACAGGATGCACTTGTGTTCCATGTAATTGATAGATGTCATTTGGGCAACTCACTAGAGAGTTTGTCCAGGGATATAAGGGGTTGGGTGGAGAGGTGTGTTAGTCAGTGTGCCCTGGGTGCTGTACAGGACAGTCAGGTTGCAGGATCTGTGTGGAAGAGGCAGTGTTGCAGACAAAGAAGGCTGGCCGCTATGAAGTCTGTAGGGTTTTCCAGCTTGTGGCCTCCTCCTGTCAGAGTACTGAAGGTTTCAGATAAGTCAGTTGTTTTGCATCTACATTTTCTTTTTGTATTACAGCCTTGCTTGAAAGGTGAAGTTTAAATAGTATTGTAGGAAAGGTGTTAGGCCGTTTGGACGTCAAACAGGCGCTAATGTCACCGTTGTTAGGCCGTATGGACGTTCGAACTGTCTAACATCTTTCCTACAGTATGATTTTGTTTAGTTGACTTGTCATGGTAAAAGTTCTACCAACAGTGCTGCTTTAGTAAGGTTGGACTGTTTTTGGTCCCTGGTTTTCATTTTGAGGGTACATTGTAACTGGTAGAATTGTGCTACATTTAGTAGCTTTCGTAAGTGTTTACTCGAATAGCTGAACGTAAGTGCTGGAAATTATGCCATGATATTGATAGGCAATATTTCACAGGGCTCTAGCCGCTGCCAGCACCTGTTTTTCTGTCAATTGCAGGAAATTTGTGATGTTTGACCGAAATTTCAATCCATCAAACTTTATTTATGGAGAAAATTGACAATAATCTTGGGTAAAATATAAAAACATCCAAAGGACCAACACTAATCACTCTCAGTCCCACATAGATTTCCTCTCAAAATGTGGGAAATTGCGTTTTCGCAATTAAAGGCTTAGAAGTCCAAAATTTGTCACCCAAATTGCGAGCACTCTCCCCCCAGGTCTGATCATGAGCCTTGGCTGACAGAAAAAATTCAAGCTGGCTAGAGCCCTGATATTGATATTTCACCAAAAAAAGTTCATGTTACTAGTATTAGGTACAATGGTATTTTCTAACTCCAGTAAGTTGACCCAAATTCAAATAGCAAGCTTTAACTTTTTAAGGATGAAAGTCTGTTGTTTCCAGGTAGGGTTCTACAATTTAAAAATGTATGATGGCTTCCTTAGTCATGTAGGAAGAGTTTCAGCTGGTGTGTTATGCCGAAGGGTGGTTATATCGGCTATACCGATACAGATACAGAAGAGTTGGCTGGTGAACTGTGTGTGCCTGCTGGCTTGTCACTTCCAATACATGCTGTGGTCGCCCCATACCGTCCATGTAGAGAGAGTGACAGGTTGTCGGGCCTCAGACTTGTCTTCCAGTTTAGTTATGTCAAGCTCTGGTTGGATCTACTTGTAAGTTGTTCATACTGTTTTATTACATGTACTGTCCTAGTAAGGGTTTTGAGGATTTTTTTTGGGGGGGGGGGAGAGAGTTTCAATTATTTTCGTGTGTGTGCCTGTTTTTGCATGTTTATGTACATCATCTGTTTAATTTTGTTACATTTTACTGAAGTGTGGGCTAGCAAATTTTCTAGATCCTTTGCTTGGAGTAATTCTCATAGAAGTGTTTTTCTATCATCTATTGTACATACTAGGTCATTGCTATTTAACATTAACATTACTCATCAGTGTGTGAGTTAACACAACACACGGTATTAATAACTTAAAGACAGAAGCTAGATATGCATAAAAACAGCAACAAATGTGCTAGTGATAACCAGTTTGGCACAAAAGCAGCATCGGTCCCAAATAGTGCTGGACACGGTCACATTGGACAAGTGATTGGCTTTAAGGCAAGTCACTTACTGCTCACATATATGGTGCAAAAGGAAGGGACTGAGAAAAGGCGGTCACTTGGGCAAGTTTGACTGTACTGGACAGGTGCAATTTAATTTTTTTGTCCTGAAATACACACAGATTGATTCAAGAGGCTACTTTTCTGAATATTCATCCTTGAACTGTATGTAGCATATAAAAACTTCCACCATAATCCATGATTCTGACAGGGCCACCTGTCTTCAAAAAAAGCTTCATTCTATCTGACCTGACCTGCAAACTCCAGCCAAGCTCTGGGCCTGTCCTGACGGCTGATTGGCTCTCTCTCGATCTACTCCATGCTTCCTCTCCTGTTTGCTGATTGGCTGGGACTCGCTGCCTGTCAACGTCTCTGTACAGTGAACATGAGGCATGTGTAGAGATTGTGTGACGGGTAGTGAGCCCCCGGCCCTCCTCCTCACTTCATCTGACGCTAAATCTACTCACCTTGCTACTGGTAACACGACAGAACGGACGCCAACGCTCCATAGGGGTTCTTCTTAATACTGACCACCTTTGCTCTGAGCCTAAACTTTCTACTAGAGCTAATCCACTCGTAATGAATGAGTTTGGTACAAAGGTACATGAAGTACCATATACACTAGGCCACACCAATTTAATTTCTTGGTTAACAGATTTTTCTAGGAAAATAATGGAGCGGGCGGATGAAAAAAATAAAAACAGGCCTAGGCATCCTACTATGGCCCAAAATGGTACGATAGGAGCCATGAAGTCAACACACCAGGCTGGTTCAAAATTTAAACAATGAATTTTAAACTTTTATTGATACCGCTGCATTGAAAGATGGAATAACTGTTCAGGGCAAAATATGAGCATTTTATTTTTGCAGTTGATTCTGAATTTTTTTTTTTTTTGCAAATCAGAAAAAAATGAAGAGGCGAATCCGTTAACCAAGAAATTAAATTGGCGTGGCCGTACCATACATTACCAGTTTGCTCTGCGCCGGTTATAACAATCTAAACTTTCTACTAGAGCTAATCCACTCGTAACGAATGAGTTTGGTACAAAGGTAGTACCATACATTACCATATACATTACAAGTTTGCTCTGAGCTGATAATATAATAATTAACAATCTCAATTTTCTACTTAAAGCTAATCTGCTAATATGTGTCAAGATTGAGTTGTACATACATGTAGCTAGTGCTATATACATACGATTGTATTATAATTACATGTTGATATACATGTAATGTAACAGAATTAAATGGTTGTTTTTGCAAAGTTGAAGATTACTGTAAAAATTTTTCAGTTTATGCAAATTATTACTCTTAGAGAAAATTGATAGGAAGATATATAGAAATGAAAGCAAAATGTCACATTGAAAAATTGATTGCAATTACAATTATATTACAAGTAATTGATTACAAGTACAGTATGCAATTTTTTAATATTCCATGTATGTCTCATAACTCTCATTACATTTGCTTTTGCAAAACAAGCTGAATTTAGCCACTTTAAATTATGATTTTTCATTTGTGAGCACAATTAGTACATGTTTGTCTCCCCTGAAGGCACCAGTCGCAGCCACATGGATAACTTCAAGAAGATCCGTGATGCAAGAATCGACTTCTACGTCATCGAGATGAACAAACTTCTCATCAGACTTGAGAAGGTGGGAAAATTAAAATTTGTTATTTATAAATTATATAGTTTAAACTTTGTTCCAACACAAGGAAGGACTTACCATAAATTTTTGGTTGATCTTGTCAACTTTCATCACCTTGACTCTGCGGAAGTTGGAAGCATGAGATTAACATCAGTAGTGAATCTGAAATGGCGGGAACACAGTTACACATGACAAGGTGTACATTTTGGATAAGGAATAGCATGTTCATAGCCAGGATTTTGAATGGGGGGGGGG
>NW_017804009.1:376795-386481 GCF_001625305.1 Branchiostoma belcheri | reverse complement strand
AGGGGGGTCCGGGGGAATTTGGCATGATGACAAAATTTTCCTGGGCTTCCCCGGGAAATTTTGAAAAATGGACCTTCTGAAATGGAATTTTAGAGGATTGCAAAGAAAAATCAGAGATAACTTTTTCCAATGACGGAGTGAGCCGTTTTCCTACGATTCCACCCTCACTGGTGACACAAATCAGTCCATCTTTTAATGAAAAATCTTGGACCTTTAGATAAGAAGTGGACCAAAAAGTGGACCTTTGAGCCTTGTGGGGGGGTTCGTCCCCCTGGCTACGGGCATGAGTAGGATTACTTTGTGAGGAGTGTAAAGGAGGTAGTTTACATCAAACCTCTCTGAACTGTGACAGTGGAAGATTCCGTCTTCCCACTACTTTCAATTCACTCCTGACATAGTGGGATTTCTCTCATTCCTCCTGTGACTAAACCATGATTGAAACAAATAATTACATGTTGAAACAGAATGACAGAAAACTGATTACATTAGAATGAATTGCCACTTTTCTGCTACTAGTACATGTACAATCATGTGATTCATTTGGAAAACAATGTCAGCTCATTTTCTCACTAATGAATTACTTTTTTTCTTTCTCCCTACAGATGTTAGCATTTGATAGGATGAATCCAGATCCAGTCAAGAAAAAAGGTATGAAAGTGGCTTATTACCAAATGTAATGTTTTGTCAAATTCTAATTAGGTGCTGATGAGACCATTAGACTACCAGTAATAGCCTGCAATCCCTGCATTGTTAGCCATCATGTTATGCTAATAGTTTTTTTTCTCTAATGGTAAAACCCCCCTAATAGACATTTAAAAAGATATTGGTCTGTCTGACAGGGACATGGGAACCAAAAGTCTGTCAAATGATGGAAAGACACTGGCTAGAATACTGAGCTGGCCACGTTGATGATGGTTTTCCTAATATTGTAATAAGGCCTAGGAAATAGAAATGTAGTGTTTCCTGTTTCAGTCCTGAAAAATTAGTGTCAGTATAGGTGGGGATTATCTTTTGTTCCCATTTTTTTAGACTTTGGCAATCTCAAGTGATCCAACGTATAAAAGACAGTATAACAAAGTAAAACTTGCATGAGGACACTTATATTTTCAATGCCAATGTAGAAAACCAATTGTACAACGTTTCATCACTCAGGTGTCAGATCACATGGAGCTAGAAATGGTCGATCAGGTTGAAGAATTTGTATGTCCACACACAGAAAAAGACTAGGGTAGGTCAGGATACACAACATTTTTTCCTAGGCCTTAAACAGGAATCCAGTGTTAGCATGAAAGTTCATCTGTTGTGCATTTCGAGCTCCTGAGCGAGCTCACAAACCAGAGAAACTTGGTATACTTCATTATGACCAAAAGGGCTAACCGTTCTATCCAACACTAAGTAAATTGGGACTTACCCAAACTTTCGACCGACTCCATCAGCCTTGGTCACAGAATGGACCCTTATAGGAATCCAGTGTTGTATAGTCAGATCATGACAATAATTCCCCTTCCATCCCCCCACCCCGCAGAGTTTGAGATCGGCCTGGTCCCCTGGGCGCCAGACGACGCGGTGCCGTACTGCCCCACCTGTGGGGAGAAGTTTAACCTGTCCCGCCGACGGCACCACTGCAGACTGTGTGGGGGCATCATGTGTAACAGGTGCTCCGAGTTCCTCACACCGATATTCACAGGTAAGACAGGATTGGTTGGTCAGTTTGTTGGTTTAGGATCTCCATTAAAGGCATCCAATGCAATCTTAAGGCAGCAAAACTGGAAATATTCTGAATCAGGCGACCTGTATGATATTGACACATACTGTCCCACATTAGCACAGTTGAATCAGTATTTCAAACTTGAAGCATTTAAACCTGCAGAAACAAGCCCCAAGATTAGACCTTTATTTTGTGGGTGGTACCCTAAAAACTTCCCAGTAACCATTTTTTGTCAACATTTTGGGCATTTTTGCACTATGAATGTCTTTATACATTGTACATTAGGATTGTATTGTTTTAACTTAGTATGTAGGTAAGTGACTTGAATATTGACTTTGAAAAATCTGGTTTTCAAGTCCTAAAAACTGCACTGGGTGCCTTAAATGTGCCAATTCACACTGTTCTTCCTGGAGTCCTAGTGATGCCAGACCTCCATCCAGGTAATTTGTTGTGAATCATCATCTCAGAGTGTAGTATTTGAACGCCGTGTGGTATGTGGTGGGTTCTTGAATGTGCATGGGATGTGACTCTCCTCAAACATGGACCTTCATGTAACATCCTGTCCAAAGTCCCTAACCAGAGAGCTGCATGTAGGTATTGAGACATTTTTACCTGAGTTAAGTGAGGAAAGTCCTGTTAAGTACCTTTATCAAGGGTACAAGGTCACTAGTCTTTTGTTGTGACCTGTACTTAACCCAAGGGGTACACGTGTGTACAATATAGATCTTCATTTATTCATAAATTCAACTTGTCCTCCGTTGTTTTCCCCCCAAAGCAAAGCTGGTAAACAAGGCGGGTAACCCCCCTGTACAGCACATCCGGGGTGAGGAGAAGGGTCACCGTCGGCAGGGCAGCGCGGGAACACGTGCCATGGAGAGCCTGCGCTCGCTGGTGGGCGAGGTGGTGGGGGAGGAGCCTCGGGAGGACGGCATCAGGACGTGTCAGGACTGCATGGCTGTCATGAGGCGCAGGGAGAGACAGATCCAGGAGAAAACAACAAAACCTGTCATTGTGCAACTGTACGAGGTGGGTGTGGTTTTGCGATTTTGTGGTTTTGCTCTAGCCAGCACCCGTTTTTCCGTCAGTTGCAACAACATTGTGGCGTGTAACGGAAAAATTTTTAAACCAATCCGTCAACCTTGATGGACAAAATTGACAAAAATCTTGGGCAAGCTATAAAATAATCTGAAGGACCCCTAACAACCACACCGATCAACCACATGATTTGCCTGTCAAAATGTGGGAAATAATTTTTAGATACTTAAAAAATTAATACAAAATTTGTCCCTGGACCCCCTAGATTGCAAAATACATTCAATTTGTAGCATTTCAGAGGTGGATATTTAAAAATTTCCAGGGGAGGCAATGAAATATGCCCCCTCTGACTACCCTAAGATTGTTGTGTTCAGTGCTAGACATGATTTTATTATGTTTACCGAAGGAAAACATATTGTTTTTACTCAATTTCCTCTTCCTCTTCTTCTTCTCCAAACACTAACCTCTGACCTGGCCAATGACATGATTTGTTGACGTCTGTCACCATGGTGACTGGTGTTGCGTTACATAACATTGCAAACTTCATGGTCTGCTCTACTCCTGTCACCATATACTAGTAGTACATGTATGCGAATGTGTATGAGTAAAAATTAATAGGGCAGACCATGTCCGAAGGTAAACATTATGCATTTGCTTTGCAAATGTTACTTCTAAATGTTTGAAACTAAGTTGATCACTGTTTGTAAACAATCTGTTGTTCTGGTGGTGCAATCTTCTGCAAGATCTTCTAACTCAAAGGATAAGTAAGGCATAAGTACTAATTATGTTTGAGGTAAACGGTTGGAAAGATGAACCAGTTGTGTTTCATTCTAACTCTTTTGTTTCCTGGTAGAAACTGCGCATGTTGATGGACAAGGTGGAGGCCATGTGTCCGGAGTACACCAAAATGGCCGAATCTCTCAAGTAAGTCGTTAACAACAGTGCAAATGACTTCCAGATTTGTGCACTTTTCATATTGCATGTTGTTCCTTTACAGAAAAAACATGAAATATTTCTTTTGCTAATCCTCACTACATTTACTTTAAGTGTGCGGAAATATTTGGCAGTGGAATATCTCCATCATATATTTGGCTAATAATTATAACTTTTTGTTGTTTCTGTCTTCAGTGCTGGTGAGACCAGCTACAACCTAGAACATGCCAACAACATTCGCAGTCAGCTGATGAGATGTTACGAGGCCATTGACACCATTGGGTATGTACACATGTATTCTGTGTTGTTACACTAGAGGGCACAGACCACTATTTCAAGGTTCCATTGAAATACATGTATATGGTAAGCATGTAAAAAATATGCTGTCAAAAAATCACCTACTTGATTGTTCAACTATGATTGAAAACTCACTTGACTGACTTCCAAAGTGTCCATTTAGTAAAACGTTCTTACTTTTCTAACAGCAGAAAATCATTGTATAAATGAAAACAAGAGAACAACCTCTGACCCCCCTGTGAATTACAGTATACTCCAATTAAAATGAATTCCTGAGTCCATTTTCTACATTTACAAGTATCCACACCATTTGTGTTACATAGTATTCTGTCTGCAGGCATTTATGAAATTATAAGGCCTAGGAAATATACAAGTACTGCGAATATGTAGTAGTGGGGTTGTGTGGCGTAGTGGCAGAGTGCTCAACTTAGAACCAAGAGGTCCCGGGTTCGAATCCTGACATGCTCTTGGGAAAGGCACTTTACACGGCTTTCCTCACTTACATGTAACTCAAGTTAAAATGAGTATTGTCCTGTCCTGTATTTGTCCTCTGCATTGTTGGCGGCATAAAATAAGTTGATATAACTTGAGGGTGCCGTCGCCATGTCTAATCATGAAATGTTGGAATATAAAAAAAAAAAACAATATGCCTTAATCCTACAGGAAGAAGATTGCTACTATGGGAGCGAGTGGAGCTGAGCAGCAGCTGAGTCCCCAGGCCATCCGGCTGCAGCAGGGCATCCGCAAACACTGCACCCTCTTCATCCAGGACAACGTCTTCGGTCTCCCGTCCTTACCCAGCGAGGACCAGCTCCGCAAGCTTCAGGAACAGCGCCGGTTAGAGATCGAACAACGCTTAGCCTTGGAACGTCAGGCCGCGTTAGAAGCCGAGGAGCGACGGCGAAACGAGGAGCAAAGAAAACGATCGCCAGAAAAAGACAGAAAAGGCGGCGCAACAGCATCAACCGTAGACACAGCAAACCGAGATCGGACAGAAAGTATAGGAAAGGGGTGGACCCCCACGGTGGATTCCAGTAGCGTAGCGACCACTGAGACAGACCCAATGCTTCAGCAAATGGACATCATCAGAAGTTTTGTAGAACAGGCCAGGGCTGCGGGACGTCTAGACGAGGTAGAAATGTTAGAGGCCAATCTGAGAGAACTCCAGCAGGAGTATTGGAGACAACACAGGAGACAGGCGTATCAGGAGTAGCATACATGTAGCACATAATCAAACATGCAAACATGGCTTCTTATTTACCCACCTGAAACTGGACATTTTTTTGGGCTATAGTAACGTGGCATGGTTTGTAGCCTTAAATGTTGGTGCTCTGCACAATTTCGTATTACCAGGCTGTTTTTAGTTAACCTACTTATAGTCAGCCAGGACTGATATTTTTTGCAAAGTAGGAAACACAAAACATACCTACAGAAAGAAAGCCATGATGGTGGAAGTAGCTAGGACTTCAGGGAATGCTGCTTTATTGAGTTGTATGACATCAAATTTTTATACCCTTAATGCATGTAATGTATTTGCAGTTTAAGAATGTATTCTTTAACCTTTGCTCTATTCCTTACTTCTACTTACTACTTGATAACTGCATACCAACAATCCTAGAAACTTCATATCTTGAAATTCTCAACTAAGAAAGGCTGGGGTGCTCTGCAGTTGAAATGCATTCAAAGTCAGGCACAGTTTGTTTTTTATTACCAATATCAGTTGAAAATGTTGCAGTGTTTTGACTAATGCTTGCAGGTGCATGCTGGTACATGTAAGTAGAGCTGCATGATGGTAGGAAGAATTGCATGATGGTAGGAAAAATTGCATGATGGTAGGAAGAGATGCATGAAGGTAGGAAGAGATGCATGATGGTAGGAAGAGATGCATGATGGTAGATTAGTCGAAGTGCGGAATTGCATGGTATGATATGAATTGCAAAAAAAACGGTTCATAGGAGAGATGCATGCTGGGATAATGAATTATTGTAGGAAGAAGTGCATGTTGGGTAGTTGAGAGTTGCAGGGCATGTACATGTGTAGCTATATGACAGGTGCATGCTGGGATCATGAATAGTCTAGGAAAATTGCATGCTGGAAAATTCTGTGACATATTGCATGAAACTATGCTAGATAATAATGGATATTTAGATGCATGAGTTTGCATGTTGTATAGAATTTCAGTAATTAATGTTCATGATTTTAATTGATATGCATGAAGCCTAAATTCATAATCACTGCATAGCAACTGTTAATTACAAGTTAAAAGTTTCTGATATGATGTTAGTTCATGTTAAAAGATTTTCATCTTTTGTTGATCATAAGAATCACAATAATGTAGATGATAGTGTGAACAAGTTGTGCCGATCCACATTTTTGGAGCATATCTTGCTTGCAGAAAATGAGAATTTCAAGTTATGACGTGATCTGAGATTGACATATTTTACAACTACAGTATCTGCTCATATAAAACTTTTATGACACCTGTACTGTTTTTCCTTAGTAAGTAAACCAATGCAAAACTTACCAAACAAGATGCATGGAAGAAAACGTAACAAGAAATAAACATGTATGAATTATTGTGAATGTCTTAACCTAATAATTTGACCTTAATAAATGTTTTTCAAGCTAATATATGACTAAAGAAATGCCATACAAATAGATCACTTTTTGGAGCATAGATTACAAATGTACAAAAATATTTGCTCATAATTGCTAACATTAAACAACTGTTGCTGACATAATTGGGAAAATGAAGAATATGGAGTATTCAATTTTGTATGACAACGTCATATGGAAAATGTATCATTCCAGTTAACATGGCTGTCATGATCATGTACATGTAACTCAATTCCTGTTTTGTACAATGTTAAACTTTATTCCAACACAAAGAAAACACAGGAATCAAATTTGCAACAACCACTGTTGCCTTCATCAGGATAATTAATGACCAATCACTTCACAACGTGATCTCGCGAGAGATACGGTTGCAGACACGTGACCTTAGTCACGCGAGATTTTACGGATACGTGCCAGGTAGTTTATATCGTCCACCGGTACCGTCTGTTCAGTGATGGCTGGAGTGCCCATATATACATGGCCTCCTTTATAAAGTAGTCTTGTTTGGTGTCTAGTATTTTTTGTGTTGGAATAAAGTTTAGCATCGTACAATAATTACTACCAACACAGATGAACTTCCATGATACAATCCCCGTTTTTATGATCATAACTAACCCTTGGCTGAAGGGCTTGGTTTTATCTAGAGTATACTTCAGTACATTTCAGTGAAATTTCCAGAGGGTAGCATAAGAAAGCCTGCATCAATGGTGGCCATCAAAGTGGGCAGAACAATATCGTTGATGTAACATTATACCTGTCTTCTTCTTTTCATGTGGAAAAGCGCATTAAACTGCCAGGACTTTGGACATACCGATGCATTTTTTGAATTTTTTGTGTGAGAATATTTATACAATGAAGTATAGAAGTTACGTTTAGTGAAAAGGTTCCCCTGTAATGGATGAGCATGGGGGGGGGGGAGTGCGGCTATTATGCAGCTGATATTCTGTTCACTTAATATCATACTTAATAAGTTTCGTTATATTTGAATTTTTTTGTTGTCATTTTAACGTTTAAAATTCTCATTTCTGTTAATTAACATTTGGATTTGCGTTGCATTTATTATAGAAAATCTTTTGTTTTCAGCAACTACGAGTGTACCTTTTTCCGAATACTTATTATTATTATATATTTGTCTTCGTCAGAAGGACTATGAAATTGTCTCGCCGGAGTGTGGGGAACTGCGGATTTTGCGATATAACTCTGGAAGGCATGATTCGACGTCCATGATTTTTGGCAGGCATATTACCGCTGTTGAGGCCAAAGTCAAGTACAAGTTTCGGCTTCGTGGGGGGTCCGTGTGTCACGTTAGTGCACCTTTTGTGTTTGTGGCTTGTTAGCAAGATAACTCAAGTATTTGTACAATGTTGATTATAATTCTTGGTGTGGTGCTTACTATTGTCGGGACCAAGGTTAAGTTCGTTACTGAGCTTCGTGGGGGGTTTCGTTGTGACTACAGGGGGCATTTTGTTAATTTTTCTTGTGAGCAGGATAACTTTTGTATGTGTGGATGGAAGTTAATGAAATGTGATAGGCATATTACTGTCGTGGTCTCCAAGATTGAGTTCAAAGATGAGAGTCGTGGAGGTCGTTATGTCCCCGTAATAGGACCTTTTGTGTTTAGAAATCCCCCACCTACATCTGCTTGGAGACAGCCGACAGCTGGATATAGCGGGGAACCCCATAATGGGATGGGATCAAATGACGTTACATTGAGGGATTGTACTATAACTTCAGCAGGGGGAGGATAGGTTGGACATATGTCAGGTTATTTTCTACGGCCACACCAAGTAATTGCTATGGATGACGTCCACTGGAGACCTTAAATCTAATTACCTTAAATTTAAGGCAAGCGCGCAATAAAAACACGAAGGGCCGAAAAACGAGATGCCTAGATTTGGAATATACTAACTGTAGAAGTACAAATGTTAGGACACAAAGAACACAAGAAACAAGTCTTCTATTTGTCATAAAGACAAATTAACAAAACAGCAGTAGTCACCCTGTTCTGATTCTTTCCTTTATAACATCTTCTCTTATTATATTTTGCGGCGCTGTCGTGACACTTTCAACACAGTAAGAATTTCTTGAACGTTTTTTTCCAGTAACAGTCCAAACTCAAAGTAACGTGGGGGGGGGGCTAACACGGGTGACGACGCATCTGTATAATCTGCGGCAAACCGTTTCAGGGTGTTCTGTACCATAAAAATGATACAGAGATTCTTTTGTTCTTTGGACCAAATTGATCATTAAAAAGAGTGAAGAATACGCATGTTAATTTCTCTAGAACGATGTACCTCTGACGAAGACATGAGATCTTCGACCTCTAGTATAGCATGGGCTCCCGGCGTTCGGCTAGTGTTCAGGAGGCCAAATTCGTAAAAGTGTGACAGGGGCTTTAAACCTTTACCATGCACCTGTGTTATGACACGTGGTTATCCTCGTGCATTATATAATGCTCTGTTCAAATACTACTAGGTAAGCGTTTTTATAGGGCGATTCAGCAGGCTATATCACGAAAACTTTTTATCGTTATATCTTTTCCGGTTAAGGCAAACGAAATTCTCAACTTGACATATTTGAATATTTTCAACAGCTGTTGCGGATAGATGCGACATACATGTGTACATTGTACTAGCTCTCCAAGCAGAGGTTTGGGGTTTGGCTTATTTTTGACGTGTTTAGACGTTTTATCGGACTGTCTTTTTGTACTGATATCTTTTTGTACGGTAGGTATCTATCTGGCCAATGGATACCGCCTGGTCAATTTGATACCGTCGTGTCGTGAGGTCCCGAGTTCGAGTCCTGACATGCCACCGATCTTGTGCCCTTGGGAAAGGCACTTTACATGACTTCCCTCACTTTGCTCAGGTGAAAATGAGTATTGTACTGTCCCCTGTGTTGTTGGTGGCGGCATTAATATATACGAAGGCCCATAGGTACACTTAGCATTTTTTATTCCACTTTGTATTTTCTATGGGTACTTTGTATTTTCTATGGGTACTTTGTATTTTCTATGGGTACTTTGTATTTTCTATGGGTACTTTGTATTTTCTATGGGTACTTTGTTTTTTTCTGTGGGTACTTTGTATTTTCTATG